>NC_136616.1:37640664-37755664 GCF_933228915.1 Telmatherina bonti
CTGTAGAGTCCTGGAAGACCTGGAGTCTGATCCAGACCTGTAGAGTCCTGGAAGACCTGGAGTCTGATCCAGACCTGTAGAGTCCTGAAAGACCTGGAGTCTGATCCAGACCTGTAGAGTCCTGGAAGACCTGGAGTCTGATCCAGACCTGTGTTCTAAGGAATCAGAATGGTGATGTATTTTGCATACATACAGGACACTGCCGATGATGATGATGATGTATTTCCTGTTGACGTCGGCATCATGACCCACTGTGTTGTTTTAGTTTCTTTTCTTTCTAGTTTTTCTTTATTCCACTGAACGTCTCTGATGTTTCCTGAACCGAGTCTTTGTCCGTCCTATACCTCCACATTGTCCCCCAGAAGAACCAAAGCAGACAATCTGTTTCAGAGTGGACCGGTCAGGACCAGAAGTTCTAGAAGGTCAGTGAGAGTCTGAACCCAGTTCCCATTGTGGCCTGTCATCTCTGCTTTGTTCTGGTTTTAATGGTGACTAAAGAGACCAGAAGAAGAGTTCTGGTTCTGTCTGATGGTTGAATCTGTCAGACTGTCTATGTTACAGGACCAGCAGAGACCAGAACCAGTAAACCAACCATAGCAGTTCTGGTTTGAGATCAGAACACAGGTCCCAGATCAGAGTAAACACCCCGTCCCAGTTCTCCCAGTTTGTACTTACTGTGCTGGCGTGGCGGCTCCTCGGCTGGCGGCGGCGTCTGAGCGGTGGCGTCCAGAGGCCGGGACAAAGTCCTATCTACCTCGCTCGACCGCTCTCTCTCTAACGGGGTGTGTGCAAACACTTGACTCGGTAAAACACACCACATTAATAATTGACATATTTTTATGAGACGGTAACCATGGAGACCAGGAAGGACTATTGTCCCTTTCAAACCAACACGGTGACACATCAAACTTTCCTTATTTCCACTGAGATCGTTCAGCCGTGGAAAAGTCCCACGTCTCCATGGAAACCAGATGAGATGAAACCTGACGAAGACCAACAAGTCCCAACAAGGACAGAAAGACGGATCGTGTTGGAGGATCCAGGAACATCTGGACTCCAAGGCTGCTTTAGAACTGGAGAACCGGACCAGACAGGTTAGGAGACAGCTGCTGGGACATCCTGCAGACGGTCGAGAGGATATGGATGTCCTCCAAGGACCAACGTGTCCTCCAGGGACCAGCATGTCCTCCAGGGACAAACGTGTCCCCCAGGGACCAACGTGTCCCCCAGGGATGAGGTTCTCTTCACGGGACAACATGTCTTCCAGGGACACGTGTCTCCAGGGACCAGGATGTCTTCAAGGGACAAACATGTCTCCAGGGACCAGGATGTCTTCAAGGGACAAACGTGTCTCCAGGGACCAAGATGTCTTCAAGGGACAAACGTGTCTCCAGGGACCAAGATGTCTTCAAGGGACAAACGTGTCTCCAGGGACCAGGATGTCTTCAAGGGACAAAAGTGTCTCCAGGGACCAAGATGTCTTCAAGGGACAAACGTGTCCTTCGGGGACCAGGATGTCTTAAAGGGACAAACGTGTCTCCAGGGACCAAGATGTCTTCAAGGGACAAACGTGTCTCCAGGGACCAGGATGTCTTCAAGGGACAAAAGTGTCTCCAGAGACCAAGATGTCTTCAAGGGACAAACGTGTCCTTCGGGGACCAGGATGTCTTAAAGGGACAAACGTGTCTCCAGGGACCAAGATGTCTTCAAGGGACAAACGTGTCTCCAGGGACCAGGATGTCTTCAAGGGACAAAAGTGTCTCCAGAGACCAAGATGTCTTCAAGGGACAAACGTGTCCTTCGGGGACCAGGATGTCTTAAAGGGACAAACGTGTCTCCAGGGACCAAGATGTCTTCAAGGGACAAACGTGTCTCCAGGGACCAGGATGTCTTCAAGGGACAAACATGTCTTCCAGGGACAAACGTGTCTTCCAAGGACCAGAATGTCTTCCAAGGATCAGAATGTCTTCCAGGCACCGGCGTATCCTCCGGGGACCGGGATGTCATCCAGGGACCAGGATGTCCTCCGGGGACCGGGATGTCTTCCAGGGACAGGGATGTCTTCCAAGGACCAGAATATCTTCCAGGGACCAGGATGTCCTCTGGGCACCAGCGTGTCTCCAGGGACCAACGTGTCCTCCAGGGACCAACGTGTCCTCCAGGGACCGGGATGTCTTCCAGGGACCAGGATGTCCTCCAGAGACCAGCATGTCCTTTAGAGACCGGGATGTCTTCCAGGGACCAATGTGTCTTCCGGGGACCGGGATGTCTTCCAGGGACCAACGTGTCTTCCGGGGACCGGGATGTCTTCCAGGGACCAACGTGTCCTCCGGGGACCAGGATGTCCTCCAGGGACCAACGTGTCCTCCAGGGACCAACGTGTTTTCCGGGGACCGGGATGTCTTCCAGGGACCAACGTGTCCTCCGGGGACCAGGATGTCCTCCAGGGACCAACGTGTCCTCCAGGGAGCAACGTGTCATCCGGGGACCAGGATGTCTTCCAGGGACCAGGATGTCCTCCAGGGAGCAACGTGTCTTCCAGGGACCAGGATGTCCTCCAGGGACCAACGTGTCATCCGGGGACCAGGATGTCCTCCGGGGACCAGGATGTCCTCCAGGGACCAGGATGTCCTCCGGGGACCAACGTGTCCTCCGGGGACCAGGATGTCCTCCGGGGACCAGGATGTCTTCCTGTAGTCTTGTATCATCGATAAAACCATGAACCAAGCTGCTGGTCGGTTCTCATGGTCTCATCTTATCGCCATGGAAACACCGCTGCTGGAAAGCAGGAGGTTTTATTGAAAAGCAGCTGCATTCACTGACATCAGAAAATCTGAACTGTTAACTAGAAGAGAAACCAGGACAACAAATTCACGAAAACAGTTTTTAATTTTATCATATTAGGTCCTCCTCTGGACCAGAACCGCTTCTGGTCTGGTTCAGGACCACAAATCTGAGGGGTTTTATAACCACATCCGATCCGGATTTATTCCCACTGAATGCCTCGCGGTTCGGGTTTCACTTCCTGTCCTGAAGGTGGTGCTGAGGGACATGGAGGTCTGGATCACATGGAGGTCTGGATCAATTAGAGGTCTGGATCACATGGAGGTCTGGATCACATGGAGGTCTGGATCACATGGAGGTCTGGATCACATGGAGGTCTGGATCAATTAGAGGTCTGGATCAATTAGAGGTCTGGATCAATTAGAGGTCTGGATCACATGGAGGTCTGGATCAATTAGAGGTCAGGATCACATGTAGGTCTGGATCACATGGAGGTCTGGATCACATGGAGGTCTGGATCAATTAGAGGTCTGGATCACATGGAGGTCTGGATCACATGGAGGTCTGGATCAATTAGAGGTCTGGATCAATTAGAGGTGTGGATCACATGTAGGTCTGGATCACATGGAGGTCTGGATCACATGGAGGTCTGGATCACATGGGGGTCTGGATCACAGTTCTAGTTTTGTAATTCTCAGTCCAAGTTAAGACAGAACTACATCTTGATCTGGTTCCTCAGAACTATGCAGAAAGAACCGGGTCCCCGTAGGAGAACCGGGTTCCCGTAGGAAGACCGGGTCCCCGTAACATCTGATTGCGGGTCAGTGAACGTCAGAAGACGTCCAGACGTCATCAATTTCAGCAGGACAAACAACTGACGACGTCCTGACTCCTCCGTCGCCATGGTAACGAGTGTGGTAGTTAAAGCGTCCACTTCAAACACCTGCAGACAGGAAGGACAGAAAAGAAGAACCCATCAGTTCTGTCCATTTGGACCGGGAGCAGGATCCATCAAGATCAGCATCGAGCTGCCCAAAATGCATCTGGATGAAAATTCATCTGGTTTTTCTCTCAGTACTAGTACCTCGACCCTGGTTACTATCAGTACCTAGTCAGTACTAGTACCTCGACCCTGGTTACTATCAGTACCTAGTCAGTACTAGTACCTCGACCCTGGTTACTATCAGTACCTAGTCGGTACTAGTACCTCGTCCCTGGTTACTATCAGTACCTAGTCGGTACTAGTACCTCGTCCCTGGTTACTATCAGTACTAGCACCTCGTCCCTGGTTACTATCAGTACCTAGTCAGTACTAGCACCTAGTCCCTGGTCACTATCAGTACCTAGTCAGTACTAGCACCTAGTCCCTGGTTACTATCAGTACCTAGTCAGTACTAGCACCTCGTCCCTGGTCACTATCAGTACCTAGTCAGTACTAGCACCTCGTCCCTGGTCACTATCAGTACCTAGTCAGTACTAGCAACTCGTCCCTGGTCACTATCAGTACCTAGTGAGTACTAGTACCTAGTCCATGGTCACTATTAGTACCTAGTCAGTACTAGTACCTAGTCCCTGGTTACTATAAGAACCTAGTGAGTACTAGTACCTAGTCCATGGTCTCTATGAGTACCTAGTGAGTACTAGTACCTAGTCCTTGGTCACTATGAATACCTAGTCAGTACTAGTACCTAGTCCCTGGTCACTATGAGCACCGAGTGAGTACTAGTACCTAGTTCATGGTCTCTATTAGTACCTAGTAAGTACTAGTACCTAGTCCCTGGTCTCTATGAATACCTAGTCAGTACAAGAACGTAGTACCTTGTCTCTGCGAATACCTAGTCTCTGCGAGTACCTAGTCTCCGCAAGTCCCTGGTCAGTACGAGTACTTAGTTCCTGGTCTCTGTGTGTATGGAGTCAGTATGAGTTCTTAGTCCCTGACCTCTGTGTTTATGGAGTCGGTACAAGTACCTAGTCCCTGGTCTCAGAGTCCCTGGTCTGTGTGAATACCTAGTCTCTGTGAGTACCCAGTCTCTGCAAGTCACTGGTCTCCTTGAGTACCTTGTCAGTATGAGTACTTAGTCCCTGGTCTCTATAGTCTCATTCGGACAGAGACGTTATAAGAACTGGGTTCTGAGAACTAATAGCGTTCTAAGAACTGTCCTTCGCCAGAGAACCGTGTCACTTTGCATTCGGACATGAGTCGGAGACCCGATCGCTACCGATTTGACGCAACCATCTGCGACAGTGACGTGTTATTTTAGCGCCACTCAGCAACAAAACAAACCGCGAAGAGGAAAACACCACAAAGGAGCAAAAATGGAGAGCGACAAGGCCATCGTGTTCTTTGTGTGCTTTCGAACCCCCTCTGGATTTCCTCGGCTGAAAAAACGGCCAGCAGGGCTCTGACTTCGTCGTCCGTCCACTTATCAGCTGTGTTCTCCATGCTTCCGTAAACAGTGGTTTTTAAAAATGGCGGGGTCTGACGATGCGGAAATTAAGTAGCGGCGCTCAGCGCGAGGGCGTAGCTATCACCTACGTCAGCCTGCTTCGTCAGATGCGTTCCTACAGAACTAAGGAAAGACCCGAAAGTTGAGTAGGCGCTGAAATGGTTATAGGAACTCAGGGGCATGGTCCCTAAGTTCCGATCTGTCCGAATGCGCCAAAGAACTGAAAAGGTTACAGGAACGTCAAATGGTTCCTACAGTGCGAAAGAGGCTTATGAATACCTAGTCAGTACAAGAACCTAGTACCTTGTCTCTGCGAATACCTATTCTCTGCGAGTACCTAGTCTCCGCAAGTCCTTGGTCAGTACAAGTACTTAGTACCTGGTCTCTGTGTGTATGGAGTCGGTACGAGTACCTAGTTCCTGGTATTACGAGTCCCTGGTCAGACGAGTACCTAGTCCCTGGTCTCTGGGAGTACTTAGTCTCTGTCAGTACTTAGTCAAGACGAGTACCTAGTCCCTGGTCTCTAAGAGTACCTTGTCTTTTCGAGTACCTAGTCTCTGCGAGTACCGAGTGAGGACGAGTACTTAGTCCCTGGTGTCTGTGTGTATTGAGTCAGTACGAGAACCTAGTCCCTGGTCTCTGCGAGTACCTAGTCTCCATGAGTCCCTGGTCAATACGAGTACTTAGTCCCCAACTTTGTGGGTACGTAGTCTCTGTGAGTACCTGGTCTCTCTGTGGGTGCACAGACACCTGGTGCTGCAGTAGCGCCCCCCACAGGTGGTGCAGGTGTAGTGTGACGGGAACCCACACACGCAGCAGAAGTGTCGGGGGGGCAGAGAGGAGGGGGGCGCTGCCGCTGACAGGTAGTTAGGCTCCGGCTTCTCCGACAGGTTCTACCAAACAGAGAAGAGAAGAGGTCAGCTGACTGTCAGCTAATCTGGCAGTTGCGGAGAAGGGTGTCGTTCTTACGGGGGAGGGGCTATACTGTCCTTGACATAATATGATTGGTCACCTCGTGTGATTGATAGGACATTAACATCTATGCAGACTACCAGTATAATGCAGGTGCAGGTACAACTACTAATGTTAACCTGATGTTAGCATGAAGCTACGTAGCAGTACTAATCTTTATGCTAGCAGTACATTAGCTTTAAGCTAATGAGGGGAACTATGTCTATTTAGTTTTCTGTGAGTGTATTTATGGTTAACACATCAACTCAATCCATCCAGGTTTTTTACATTAAATCTTCGAAAGATGCAAACCCTTCAGGTTAGCGCTCACAGCGCTACATGATACGTTTCCATTTAAACAGGATGCTAGCTGGTTTTACAGTAGCTACAGCATGTAAATCTAACTATATCCTGGAACCACACCAGGATCCAGTCTACCACCAGACTGTAGACCAGACCTGGTCCCCCTACTACAACATCAGGATCTGGTCTACCACCAGACTGTAGACCAGACCTGGTCCCCCTACTACCACATCAGGATCCGGTCTACCACCAGACTGTAGACCAGACCTGGTCCCCCTACTACCACATCGGGATCCAGTCTACCACCAGACTGTAGACCAGACCTGGTCCCCCTACTACAACATCAGGATCCGGTCTACCACCAGACTGTAGACCAGACCTGGTCCCCCTACTACCACATCAGGATCCGGTCTACCACCAGACTGTAGACCAGACCTGGTCCCCCTACTACCACATCGGGATCCGGTCTACCACCAGACTGTAGACCAGACCTGGTCCCCCTACTACCACATCGGGATCCAGTCTACCACCAGACTGTAGACCAGACCTGGTCCCCCTACTACCACATCGGATCCGGTCTACCACCAGACTGTAGACCAGACCTGGTCCCCCTACTACCACATCAGGATCCGGTCTACCACCAGACTGTAGACCAGACCTGGTCCACCTCGTCCCACATCAGGATCCGGTCTACCACCAGACTGTAGACCAGACCTGGTCCCCCTACTACCACATCGGGATCCAGTCTACCACCAGACTGTAGACCAGACCTGGTCCCCCTACTACCACATCGGATCCGGTCTACCACCAGACTGTAGACCAGACCTGGTCCCCCTACTACCACACCAGGATCCGGTCTACCACCAGACTGTAGACCAGACCTGGTCCACCTCGTCCCACATCAGGATCCGGTCCACCACCAGACTGTAGACCAGACCTGGTCCACCTAGTCCCAAATCAGGATCCGGTCTACCACCAGACTGTAGACCAGACCTGGTCCCCCTACTACCACACCAGGATCCGGTCTACCACCAGACTGTAGACCAGACCTGGTCCCCCTACTACCACACCAGGATCCAGTCTACCACCAGACTGTAGACCAGACCTGGTCCCCCTACTACCACATCAGGATCCGGTCTACCACCAGACTGTAGACCAGACCTGGTCCCCCTACTACCACACCAGGATCCGGTCTACCACCAGACTGTAGACCAGACCTGGTCCCCCTACTACCACACCAGGATCCAGTCTACCACCAGACTGTAGACCAGACCTGGTCCCCCTACTACCACATCAGGATCCGGTCTACCACCAGACTGTAGACCAGACCTGGTCCCCCTACTACCACATCGGGATCCAGTCTACCACCAGACTGTAGACCAGACCTGGTCCCCCTACTACAACATCAGGATCCGGTCTACCACCAGACTGTAGACCAGACCTGGTCCCCCTACTACCACATCAGGATCCGGTCTACCACCAGACTGTAGACCAGACCTGGTCCCCCTACTACCACATCGGGATCCGGTCTACCACCAGACTGTAGACCAGACCTGGTCCCCCTACTACCACATCGGGATCCAGTCTACCACCAGACTGTAGACCAGACCTGGTCCCCCTACTACCACATCGGATCCGGTCTACCACCAGACTGTAGACCAGACCTGGTCCCCCTACTACCACATCAGGATCCGGTCTACCACCAGACTGTAGACCAGACCTGGTCCACCTCGTCCCACATCAGGATCCGGTCTACCACCAGACTGTAGACCAGACCTGGTCCCCCTACTACCACATCGGGATCCAGTCTACCACCAGACTGTAGACCAGACCTGGTCCCCCTACTACCACATCGGATCCGGTCTACCACCAGACTGTAGACCAGACCTGGTCCCCCTACTACCACACCAGGATCCGGTCTACCACCAGACTGTAGACCAGACCTGGTCCACCTCGTCCCACATCAGGATCCGGTCCACCACCAGACTGTAGACCAGACCTGGTCCACCTAGTCCCAAATCAGGATCCGGTCTACCACCAGACTGTAGACCAGACCTGGTCCCCCTACTACCACACCAGGATCCGGTCTACCACCAGACTGTAGACCAGACCTGGTCCCCCTACTACCACACCAGGATCCAGTCTACCACCAGACTGTAGACCAGACCTGGTCCCCCTACTACCACACCAGGATCCGGTACCCTCCTGATCCTCACCTCTTCCTCCAGCAGCGTAGTGAAGTTTTTCCTGAAGCGCTGCTTGAAGTGGTCGCCCCTCGTCTTCCTCTTCTTCTTCTCTGCAGAGACAGACAGAGGAAGGACATTGGATCAGAACCAGACATGAGACAGACATCAACGCTGGGACGGGTTTGGACCAACAGGACCGAGATTCAGAGCCTCACCTGGTTCTTCCGTCTCACTGAAGGCAGGTAGGCGGGCAGCAGGACCTGGGGGAGGCAGGGATGACAGAGGGTCGTCCTGGAAACAAGAAGAAATTAACTAAAAACTCTGATTGGATGGTGAGCTGCCAATCATCTCCACGATGATGATGATGATTTAACCTTTCTCCATCTTCATCACCAACCTGGAAGTTGTCTTTCTCCAGAGCCTCCAGCTGCCGGGTCAGTCTCCTCTGCCGGGTCGCTTCATCTAAAACCCGGCGTTGACCCGCTTCCACCCGGGCTGAGACACACACACACACACACACACACACACACACACACAAACACAGGTTTCATTTGTCAAGGATGTGAAAACACATAAGTAATCTCATTTCAAGAGGAGAAAACTGGTAAATTTAGCTCTAAAAAGAGTTAATTTGACTTTTCTATAAAAGTGTTTCAGACGAATTTTATAAACTTGACTAAAGATCAATAAAAAGTTGCTGCAGAATTTATAGAAAAGACGGATTTTTAGAAAAACCGATTTCGGTTTAAAAGCGTCGTTTCTCTAATGGAATCCGGAATAGCGGCAGAAAAGTCTCATCTGGGATCTATTTGTCATCGAACTTAACATTTTAACGTTTAGTAATTCTTTAATATTAAACATAATTTTAAAAAACGATTCTGTCGGTTTTTATTAGTTTTGTAATTGAATTAACACCCGGAACCTAAAAATAAAACTAAATAAAACTCCGCTATTTTTAAAGTTAAATGATCATTTCCAGTTTAACTGTAGCTGCCGAATATTACAGAGTTTAATCCCAGTCATGAAAAATTGATCCTGGTTTTAACAAACACCTGGTTTTGTCAGAAATCCCGGATTCCGTTAAACGCCTGGTTTTCCCAGCGGAACCCGGACCGGAACCAGAACGGAGGGAAACCCCGTTCCGGACCGGACCAGTTCATGTCCCGCATAGCGCCGCTTTAATAAAAAACCTCACACCATGTTGCTTTCATTCAATAAGCTGGTAAAATAAACCAAAACTCACCTGAGCTTTTCTTCTCCAGAACCATGCTGCCTGCACGGCGTCTGTACGGCGGCCGCGGAGGCCAAACCAGCCGAAGCGCTTTCTGCAGGCCGGAACGCGAGGTCGGTCAGAGATAAAGATGTGCCTTATAAATGTGTTTTTTCTGGCTGAATATTTGTTTTTCTTTTAGCGACGCTACTTAATGTTTTACAGCGGAAATACACAGCGCTGATGACGTCACCAATGAAGGGTGGCGTTTCTGTCGCCCCCTAGTGGTAAAACTGTAGTAATGCACTCCCAATAAATCTGTTTTTTTTTTTTTTTGTTTTTGTTTTTTTTTCCCCCTTTTTTAATGAAACCAAATGGTCTTTTTACTATATATGGATGGACAGACCGATTAGTCACCTGCACAACCAGGTAGGTTGGTGAGGATGATGATTCTGTGGCAAGAAAAACATGTATAAACATGTTGCTAGTACCTCATAAAAACATGCCAGTACCCCCAACATTCCCTCCATTGCTACCTCCTTTTCACATTCAGTCAATAAAAATGCAACACACACACACACACACACACCGCTGTGACACTTTCCTATGAAAACTTTATTCAGTCCCTAACAAATAATTTAATGCCATTTATACAGAGTTCTGGTACGAACAGAAAACTGCAGCCGTCAGGTGGAAACGTAGCTCCTCCAAATCAGTCTGGACATTTCTACGCCTGCTAGGAGACGACGTTCGCACCCCGCTGTCAGCAACGACAGGAAAACATGAAGAACTGAACTTAAAAAACTAAACCGCGAAGAGTAAAATACAGAAAGGCCCCTAGTGTTTCCCCCCGAAACAGTTTAACACCAAAAAGTCAAGTCTGAAGACCACCATTTCACATTTCCTGGCCAGCACACACACACACGCATGCGCGCGCACACACACACACACACACACACACATGAACATGGAGTGCGTTGCACTTGCATAGAGTCAGGTAGCATTAAGGCATCTTGGTGACGAATGAAAGTTCTGGACACGATGCGTTCAGGAACACGGAAATCTGACGTGTTTTTCCGGTTCTTCTGAAGTTCTGATGAAAAAAAGAGTTTTATCCAAAATAACGGTGCGTTCAAGGTCCCCTCTCTACACTATAATGATATAAAACCCGTTAAAAGACGATGCGTTCAAGGACATCATGACCACACACACGTGTGTGTGAAGCGACTATGGATCGACGAAGGACACCATGATGTATCTGGTCCCTCTGGTGGTGGGGAGACCCTCGTGGTAGTGCGTCAGCCGGCCGGGGTGCATGAAGGACCAGCCCTTCCTGGGAGACTCCACCTTACAGTCGTAGCGCAGGAACCTGCAGCCTCCACCCTGCACGCGCACGCACACACGCACACACACACACACACACACACACACACACGTCAAACCTGATGGGCGACGGGAAACGGCCTCCTGCTGGGAGGACGTCCTACCTCGTAGTCGATGCCTTTGCTGTTCAGAGCGATGTTGATGGTGAAGGTGGAGGAGTCGTGGTGCGGCCGCAGAGACGGCTGCTCGTCTGGACGGTAACGCACCACGAAGTTCATGATGGCCTGACCCTGCAGAGGACGACAGGAGCAGCCGGTCACATGACGAACCAGAACACTCCCAACACGGAACCAGAAGACTCCGAACACGGAACCAGAAGACTTAACACGGAACCAGAGCACTCAACACGGAACCAGAAGACTCAACACGGAACCAGAAGACTCCGAACACGGAACCAGAAGACTCCGAACACGGAACCAGAGCACTCCGAACACGGAACCAGAAGACTCAACACGGAGCCAGAAGACTCCGAACACGGAACCAGAGCACTCCGAACACGGAACCAGAAGACTCAACACGGAGCCAGAAGACTCCGAACACGGAGCCAGAAGACTCCGAACACGGAACCAGAGCACTCCGAACACGGAACCAGAAGACTCAACACGGAGCCAGAAGACTCCGAACACGGAGCCAGAAGACTCCGAACACGGAGCAAGAGCACTCCGAACACGGAACCAGAGCACTCCGAACACGGAACCAGAAGACTCAACACGGAGCCAGAAGACTCCGAACACGGAGCCAGAAGACTCCGAACACGGAGCCAGAAGACTCCGAACACGGAACCAGAGCACTCCGAACACGGAACCAGAAGACTCAACACGGAGCCAGAAGACTCCGAACACGGAGCCAGAAGACTCCGAACACGGAGCCAGAGCACTCCGAACACGGAACCAGAAGACTCCGAACACGGAACCAGAAGACTCAACACGGAACCAGAACACTCAACACGGAACCAGAAGACTCAACACGGAACCAGAAGACTCCGAACACGGAGCCAGAAGACTTAACACGGAACCAGAAGACTCAACACGGAACCAGAAGACTCAACACGGAACCAGAAGACTCCGAACACGGAACCAGAAGACTCCGAACACGGAACCAGAGCACTCCGAACACGGAACCAGAAGACTCAACATGGAACCAGAAGACTCCGAACACGAAACCAGAGCACTCCGAACACGGAACCAGAAGACTCTGAACACGGAACCAGAAGACTCTGAACACGGAACCAGAAGACTCAACACGGAACCAGAAGACTCAACACAGAACCAGAAGACTCAACACAGAACCAGAAGACTCCGAACGCCGAACCAGAAGACTTAACACGGAGCCAGAAAACTCCGAACACGGAACCAGAGCACTCCGAACACGGAACCAGAAGACTCAACACGGAACCAGAAGACTCCGAACACGGAGCCAGAAGACTCTGAACACGGAACCAGAAGACTCAACACGGAACCAGAAGACTCAACACGGAACAAGCATGAAGACTCCAGTTGGAGGCAGAGCAGGACTGTACCGTTCCTAAACTCTGGTCCTGGACCGTACCTCGGGTTCCGGGTCTGGACCGTACCTCGGGGTCCGGGTCTGGACAACATGATGCGGTCCAGGTCTGGACAGTACCTCGGGGTCCCGGTCTGGATCGTACCTCGGGGTGGGGGTCTGGACCGTACCTCAGGGTTGGGGTCTGGACAGTACCTCGGGGTCCGGGTCTGGACCGTACCTCGGGGTCCGGGTCTGGAGTACCTTAGGGTGGGGGTCCTCGACCGTACCTCGGGGTCCGGATCTGGACCGTACCTCGGGGTGGGGGTCTGGACCGTATCTCGGGGTGGGGGTCTGGACCGTACCTCGGGGTGGGGGTCTGGACCGTACCTCGGGGTGGGGGTCTGGACCGTACCTCGGGGTCCGGGTCTGGACCGTACCTCGGAGTCCGGGTCTGGACCGTACCTTAGGGTGGGGGTTCTGGACTGTACCTCGGGGTCCAGGTCTGGACCGTACCTCGGGGTCCGGGTCTGGACCGTACCTCGGAGTCCGGGTCTGGACCGTACCTTAGGGTGGGGGTTCTGGACTGTACCTCGGGGTCCAGGTCTGGACCGTACCTCGGGGTCCGGGTCTGGACTGTACCTTAGGGTGGGGGTCTGGACCGTACCTTGGGGTCCGGGTCTGGACCGTACCTTGGGGTAGTATCCCGGGTAGAGCTTCTCGGTGACCGGGTTGATGTACTCTCTCAGGAACTTGAGCCACTCCTTCTCGAAGCCGATCTGGTTCATGTGGATGTCCACAGTCGGGACGTTTTCATAACCGCCAGCCAGACGCTCGTCCTGTCGGACAAACAGAACTTTACCAGCAGCTCGCTCTTCTTTCTGAGTCTCATGCATCGGTCTGGACTAGTGGTACCTTGTGGGATCCTCCAGACCACTGACCATGGTCCTCCATGGTCTCCACCAGGTGATCGCACATCTTGTCAGAGAAAGCTGGGAACCAGTAGACATCTGGACAGGGCTGAAAAGACAGGAGTCCATGTTGGTCCATGAGGTGTCCACATCTCCATGTTCAGGACAACAGGGTTCTGGTCTAACAGGTCTTGACTCATCCAGGATTACCTGCTCCACAATATGGTCTTCCTCAAAGATCCTGGAGTAGTTCTCATGGATGTACTTCTCCTTCCAGTCCTGCACAGAGACACAGTGAGTTTCCTCCCGTTCAGCCTGCACCTGTTGCGTGTAGTAGCGTGTAGCGTGTTGAACTCACCACCGGGTTGTCGAAGATCTGCCACATGTCTGGATGCAGTCTGGACGTGTTGAAGCTGGACGAGGCCACCAGGCGCCCGAACTCGTCACGGTTCGTCACAAACATGAACACGCCCTGTGGACACACAGCTGTTACACACCGTCCACTCACATGTCACCAGGTGTGTACCACGTGTCACCAGGTGTGTAACGGGTGTGTACCACGTGTCACCAGGTGTGTAACGGGTGTGTACCAGATGTGTACCAGGTGTGTAACAGGTGTGTTGCAAGTGTGTACCAGGTGTGTTGCAGGTGTTGCAGGTGTGTACCAGGTGTGTTGCAGGTGTGTTGCAGGTGTGTACCAGGTGTGTTGCAGGTGTGTACCAGGTGTGTTGCAGGTGTGTACCAGGTGTGTTGCAGGTGTTGGAGGTGTGTTGCAGGTGTTGCAGGTATGTTGCTGATGTGTACCAGATGTGTACCAGGTGTGTTGCAGGTGTGTACCAGGTGTGTTGCAGGTCTGTACCAGGTGTGTTTTGCGGATGTGTACCAGGTGTGTTTTGCGGATGTGTACCAGGTTTGTTGCAGGTGTGTACCAGGTGTGTTTTGCAGATGTGTACCAGGTGTGTTGCAGGTGTGTACCAGGTGTGTACAGGGTTTGTAACAAGCTTGAGGTGATGGTACCTGGTCTCGGATGCTCCTGCAGAACACCATGTCCGGGTCCATCCCTTCGTCCACGTACAGGCTGACCTGGGACAGTTTGGACCGCAGGATGCTGCCTTTGATCAGGTACACCTGAGTGAGGTACGGCACGTTCCACAGACCGCTGTGGAGAACACACAGCCAGCAGGTGAACATCTGTAACCGTGTTGATGTCTCTCGTGTGGCTGTCCTGTGATTGGCTGTTGGCTTAACTTTTTAATCAGGAAAGTAGGACAAATGGACGTGCAGGTGCAGTCCGAACCAGCGACGTGACGTCACCGTTTGCAGGAAGGTTTCCTTCCGTCCTGCAGGACATGTGTGTGTTACTTACATCCTTTTTCCCTGCACGATCTCGATGTAGTCCTCAGATCTGGAGTAGTAGCCTTCTGGACTCAGAGCGCCCCAGAAGTTGCTCCACAGCTTCCCGTGTTTGGACAGCATGGGGGCTATGACTGACCTGGGAGACAGGTGGCCGTTACCATGGATACGGGGTGGTTCTCTGTGAAGGTGGAGGTTCAGGGGGAGTTCACCTACTTGTTTTCCTCCATCAAGATCCTCAGAGTGTCGGGGTTGGTCAGGGCCACGTCGGAGTCGATGCTAAAGTAGTAGTCGCAGTCTGGATCCTTCCTACAGGCCTCGCTGTCAACACAGTTCATGCACGTGTTCAATATCAGAAACAGGTTCTGGTCCAGATCCTGTCCCAGAGGTTCTGGTACGTTCTGCAGGGAGCTAGGAGAACATCTTCCCTAAATGCTCTGCTGGTTCTTCACTCACACTGCCATGGTTCTGGCCTTGTCCTCCTGCAGGTTCTCCTCGGGCCCAACCAGCACTGCGTCGGGGAACACAGACTTGTGGCGCTCCCAGAACTGCTGGATGTGGCGCTCGTGGTACACCACCTGGACCAGAGTGACACCAGAACACATCAGAACGGAGCAGAGGTCCGTTTTACAAACTACAACCAGGATGACAGAAGATGGTGGGGCTCCACTAGCATACTAGTTTAACTGGTTTTGGGAGGACCAAACCGCTCCGACAACTGCTTGTTACATCCTCCACGAGAAGCTTTGCCAACAACGGAGGTGCCAATGGCGGGTTGTCGCAGCTGCGTGTGTTTAAATACCACATGTTGGAAAAATGTTGGTACTTTGTCGCCACTTGGATCAGCTGTAACCCTGCGCCAGCTAACACGCAGAAGCAGCAACCGTCATGCTTTTCAGTGTAAACCACACCCACCCCAAACCGACCAATCACACAATGCTTCCTGAGAAACAAGTTCTGATTGGCTGAAGCGTCGATAACTGAACGACCACGTCTGGAAGAACGCCATTTTCTTTTAGCGGCCTTGAGAACAAGAAGAGGTTGTTTCTTCTGGTGGAGGACCGAGAGGACCTTCGGTCTGCTACAGACCACCGAGAGGACCTTCGGTCTGCTACAGACCACCGAGAGGACCTTCGGTCTGCTACAGACCACCGAGAGGACCTTCGGTCTGCTACAGACCACCGAGAGGACCTTCGGTCTGCTACAGACCACCGAGAGGACCTTCGGTCTGCTACAGACCACCGAGAGGACCTTCGGTCTGCTACAGACCACCGAGAGGACCTTCGGTCTGCTACAGACCACCGAGAGGACCTTCGGTCTGCTACAGACCACCGAGAGGACCTTCCGTCTGCTACAGACCACCGAGAGGACCTTCCGTCTGCTACAGACCACCGAGAGGACCTTCCGTCTGCTACAGACCACCGAGAGGACCTTCCGTCTGCTACAGACCACCGAGAGGACCTTCCGTCTGCTACAGACCACCGAGAGGACCTTCCGTCTGCTACAGACCACCGAGAGGACCTTCCGTCTGCTACAGACCACCGAGAGGACCTTCCGTCTGCTACAGACCACCGAGAGGACCTTCCGTCTGCTACAGACCACCAGACGGACCACAGCGGAGCTGTTGGTGATCCTGCTACCTATCTACAAACCTGACACAAGTAAAAATAAAACGTATGTTGGGGACGGTTCAGTCGGAACCGATGAACCACGTCGGGCCGACAAGGAAGAGGAACTGGATTCCTACGTTGTTGTGGATGAAGAGGTGGATCCTGGCCGTCGGGTAGTTCAGCGTCGTCAGTCGATTCAGGAACTCCTCCATGAAGGGAGTCGCATGTTCGATGAAGACGGCGACGTACACCAGCGGCATGTCCTCGTCCTGATCACACACACACACACACACACACACACACACACACACACACACACACACACACACACAGTTCAGACGTTCTGAAACAAACCTGCAGCGTCATCATCATCATCATCACCAGGTTAACGTACGGGGACGTCGTTGAAGAGCAGCAGGTCGTCATCGCAGATCCCACAGCCGTCCTCGTACGTCCAGGCCGTGGGGACGTAGTTTCCCAGGTAGTTGAGCTGCAGCTGCAGAGACGGGAGGAGCTACGTCACACGTCAACATCTGGAAGATCGATTACTGATCGCGTGTCAATGTTTCTGATCCAGAAGACACAACAGTATGGGCCAGTGTCGGAACCAGTAGGACGAGTGTCGGAACCAGTAGGATGAGCGTCGGAACAAGTAGGACGAGCGTCGGAACCAGTAGGACGAGCGTTGGAACCAGTAGGACAAGTGTCGGAACCATTAGGACGAGTGTCGGAACCATTAGGACGAGCGTCGGAACCAGTATGACGAGCGTCGGAACCAGAGTAGGACGAGCGTCGGAACCAGAGTAGGACGAGCGTCAGAACCAGAGTGGGACGAGCGTCGGAACCAGAGTGGGACGAGCGTCGGAACCAGAGTGGGACGAGCGTCGGAACCAGAGTGGGACGAGCGTCGGAACCAGTAGGACAAGCGTCGGAACCAGCGTGGGACGAGCATCGGAACCAGCGTGGGACGAATGTCGGAACCAGTAGGATGAGCATAGGAACCAGTAGGATAAGCATCGGAACCAGCGTGGGACAAGCGTCGGAACCAGTAAGACAAGCGTCGGAACCAGTAGGACGAGCGTCGGAACCATCGTGGAACGAGCGTCGGAACCAGTAGGACAAGCGTCGGAACCAGTAGAACGAGCGTCGGAACCAGTAGGACGAGCGTCGGAACCAGTAGGACGAGTGTCGGAACCAGTAGTACGAGCGTCGGAACCAGTAGGGCGAGCGTCGGTACCAGTAGGGCGAGCGTCGGAACCAGCGTGGGATGAGCGTCGGAACCAGTAGGACGAGCGTCGGAACCAGAGTGGGACAAGCGTCGGAACCAGTGGGACGAGCGTCGGAACCAGAGTGGGACGAGCGTCAGAACCAGTAGGACGAGCGTCGGAACCAGTAGGACAAGCGTCGGAACCAGAGTGGGACGAGCGTCGGAACCAGTAGGACGAGTGTCGGAACCATTAGGACGAGCGTCGGAACCAAAGTGGGACGAGCGTCGGAACCAGTAGGACAAGCGTCGGAACCAGCGTGGGACGAGTGTCGGAACCAGCGTGGGACGAGTGTCGGAACCAGTAGGATGAGCATAGGAACCAGTAGGATAAGCATCGGAACCAGCGTGGGACAAGCGTCGGAACCAGTAAGACAAGCGTCGGAACCAGTAGGACGAGCGTCGGAACCATCGTGGAACGAGCGTCGGAACCAGTAGGACAAGCGTCGGAACCAGTAGAACGAGCGTCGGAACCAGTAGGACGAGCGTCGGAACCAGTAGGACGAGTGTCGGAACCAGTAGTACGAGCGTCGGAACCAGTAGGGCGAGCGTCGGTACCAGTAGGGCGAGCGTCGGAACCAGCGTGGGATGAGCGTCGGAACCAGTAGGACGAGCGTCGGAACCAGAGTGGGACAAGCGTCGGAACCAGTGGGACGAGCGTCGGAACCAGAGTGGGACGAGCGTCAGAACCAGTAGGACGAGCGTCGGAACCAGTAGGACAAGCGTCGGAACCAGAGTGGGACGAGCGTCGGAACCAGTAGGACGAGTGTCGGAACCATTAGGACGAGCGTCGGAACCAGAGTGGGACGAGCGTCGGAACCAGTAGGACGAGTGTCGGAACCAGTAGGACGAGTGTTGGAACCAGTAGGACGAGCGTCGGAACCAGTAGGACGAGTGTTGGAACCAGTAGGACGAGCGTCGGAACCAGTAGGACGAGCATCTGAACCAGTAGGACGAGAATCTGAACCAGTAGGATGAGTGTCAGAACCATTAGGACGAGTGTCGGAACCAGTAGGCAAGTGTCGGAACCAGTAGGCAAGTGTCGGAACCAGCGTGGGACGAGTGTCGGAACCAGTAGGACGGGTGTCGGAACCAGTAGGACGAGTGTCGGAACCAGTAGGACGAGCGTTGGAATGAGAGTAGGACGGGCGTCGGAACCAGAGCTGGATGGGCGTCGGAACCAGAGCTGGACGGGCGTCGGAACCAGAGCTGGATGGGCGTCGGAACCAGAGCTGGACGGGCGTCGGAACCAGAGCTGGACGGGCGTCGGAACAAGAGCTGGACGGGCGTTGGAACCAGAGCTGGACGCGCTTCGGAACAAGTAGGACGAGCATCGGAACCGATGCTGGATGAACATTGGAACCAGTGCGGGACAAGTGTCGGAACCAGTGCGGGACGAGCGTCGGAACCGTAGGACGAGCGTTGAATCAGTGCGGGACGAGTGTCAGAACCAGTAGGACAAGCGTCGGAACCAGAGTGGGACGAGTGTCGGAACCAGTAGGCAAGTGTCGGAACCAGTAGGCAAGCGTCGGAAGCAGCGTGGGACGAGTGTCGGAACCTGTACGACGAGTGTCGGAACCAGTAGGACGAGTGTCGGAACCAGTAGGCAAGCGTCGGAATCAGAGTAGGACGGGCGTCGGAACCAGAGCTGGACGGGCGTCGGAACCAGAGCTGGACGGGCGTCGGAACCAGAGCTGGACGAGCGTCGGAACCGTAGGACGAGCGTTGAATCAGTGCGGGACGAGTGTCAGAACCAGTAGGACGAGTGTCGGAACAACTAAAATGAGTGTCAGCACCAGTAGGACGAGCATCGGAACCAGGACTGGGAAGAGCGTCGGAACCAGTAGGACGAGCGTCGGAACCAGTAGGACGAGCGTTGGAACCAGTAGGACGAGCGTCGGAACCAGTAGGACGAGCGTTGGAACCAGCGAGGGACGAGCGTCGGAACCAGTAGGACGAGCGTCGGAACCAGAGTGGGACGAGCGTCGGAACCAGAGTAGGACGAGCGTCGGAACCAGAGTAGGACGAGCGTCGGAACCAGAGTGGGACGAGCGTCTGAACCAGTAGGACAAGCGTCGGAACCAGCGTGGGACGAGCGTCGGAACCAGCGTGGGACGAGTGTCGGAACCATTAGGATGAGCATCGGAACCAGCGTGGGACAAGCGTCGGAACCAGTAGGACAAGCGTCGGAACCAGTAGAACGAGCGTCGGAACCAGTAGGACGAGTGTCGGAACCAGTAGGACGAGCGTCGGAACCAGAGTGGGACGAGCGTCGGAACCAAAGTGGGACGAGTGTCAGAACCAGTAGGACGAGTGTCGGAACAACTAAAATGAGTGTCGGCACCAGTAGGACGAGCATCGGAACAAGGACTGGGAAGAGCGTCGGAACCAGTAGGACGAGCGTCGGAACCAGTAGGACGAGCGTTGGAACCAGTAGGACGAGCGTCGGAACCAGTAGGACGAGCGTTGGAACCAGCGAGGGACGAGCGTCGGAACCAGTAGGACGAGCGTCGGAACCAGTAGGACGAGCGTCGGAACCAGTAGGACGAGCGTCGGAACCAGTAGGACGAGCGTCGGAACCAGTAGGACGAGCGTCGGAACCAGAGTAGGACGAGCGTCGGAACCAGAGTAGGACGAGCGTCGGAACCAGAGTAGGACGAGCGTCGGAACCAAAGTGGGACGAGCGTCGGAACCAGTAGGACAAGCGTCGGAACCAGTAGGACGAGCGTCGGAACCAGTAGGACGAGCGTCGGAACCAGAGTAGGACGAGCGTCGGAACCAGAGTAGGACGAGCGTCGGAACCAGAGTAGGACGAGCGTCGGAACCAGAGTAGGACGAGCGTCGGAACCAAAGTGGGACGAGCGTCGGAACCAGTAGGACGAGCGTCGGAACCAGTAGGACGAGCGTCGGAACCAGTAGGACGAGTGTCGGAACCAGAGTAGGACGAGCGTCGGAACCAGTAGGACGAGCGTCGGAACCAGAGTGGGAAGAGTGTCGGAACCAGCAGGACGAGCGTCTTCCAGCATGTTGTCTTGAAACGGCGGACTGGCTGAGGATGTAAGTCTGGAACATCAACACAACATGATGTGAAGAAGGAGGCCCGTGATTGGCCGGTTACCTTAGTGGGCCCATTTCCATGGATAATGACAGGAAGCGTGTCGTAGGCAACGTTTCTCACTCTGACCTTTGACCTTTCAAACTTCAGAACGACCTCGTCTGTGGGACACATGGACACGTTAATGTCGGACAGTTTGGAGGTCGGACCAGAGACCGGTTCTGGAAGGTTCTGGGTGGGTCATCTGTCCAAACAGGAAGTCTGGATCAATGTGGTTCTGATCTAAGCTGTGTGGGCCGGACAGTCTTACCGATGGCTCCGTTCAGGTTCTGGAAGATCCGGGAGCGATGGTCCAGAGTCATGTTGAACTTTGTCTGAGGAGACAAACACATCATGTGATCAGTGACATCATCAGGAGGAACCTTCATGTCTGCTTTAACAGCCAATCAGAAGCTTCAGCCACCACCAAACCGTCATACGACAAGAACAGCAGCGGCAGGAGGGAGACACAGGGACACTGGGACGAACAGACGACACGTTTCTGCCGATACCTTCACCGGGACTGGATGAACAGACGCCACGTTTCTGCCGATACCTTCACCGGGACTGGACGGATAGACGACAAGTTTCTGCCGATACCTTTACTGGGACGGGACAGAGAAACTAAACGTTTCTGTCGATACCTTTACTGGGACGGGACAGAGAAACTAAACGTTTCTATCGATACCTTTACTGGGACGGGACGAACAGACGACACGTTTCTGCCGATATCTTCACTGGAACGAACAGACGACAAGTTTCTGCCGATACCTTTACTGGGACGGGACAGAGAAACAAAACGTTTCTGCCAATACCTTCACCTTCACCGGGACTGGACGTACAGACACCATGTATCTGCCGATACCTTCACTGGGACGGGACGGACAGACACCACGTTTCTGCCGATACCTTTACTGGGACGGGACGAACAGACACCACGTTTCTGCCGATACCTTTACTGGGACGGGACGAACAGACGACACATTTTTGCCGATACCTTTACTTGGACGGGACAGACGACACGTTTCTGCCGATACCTTTACTGGGACGAGACGGACAGACGACACGTTTCTGCCGATACCTTTACTTGGACGGGACGGACAGACGACACGTTTCTGCCGATACCTTTACTGGGACGGGACGGACAGACGACACGTTTCTGCCGATACCTTTACTGGGACGGGACGGACAGACGACACGTTTCTGCCGATACCTTTACTGGGACGGGACGGACAGACGACACGTTTCTGCCGATACCTTTACTTGGACGGGACGGACAGACGACACGTTTCTGCCGATACCTTTACTGGGACGGGACGGACAGACGACACGTTTCTGCCGATACCTTTACTGGGACGGGACGGACAGACGACACGTTTCTGCCGATACCTTTACTGGGACGGGACGGACAGACGACACGTTTCTGCCGATACCTTTACTGGGACGGGACGGACAGACGACACGTTTCTGCCGATACCTTTACTGGGACGGGAGGGACAGACGACACGTTTCTGCCGATACCTTTACTGGGACGGGACGGACAGACGACACGTTTCTGCCGATACCTTTACTGGGACGGGAGGGACAGACGACACTTTTCTGCCGATACCTTTACTGGGACGGGACGGAGAGACGACACTTTTCTGCCGATGCTTTCATCGTTTTCAAGATCTCATTGCAGAAAAGTGTGAATCTGTTTGAACGTCTACGTTTACCTCGGATCTGAGATGGGACAGATCATGATTTCCTCATGTCCTTTCCGTCCACCAGAGACATAACATCACAGAAAAGTGAGCGGACCTGATGCTAATGCTTCTGGTCCAAACAAAGTTGAAGAGGAAAATAAGGATCATGCAGGTAAAGATAAACAAGGTAACCAACGGGTCCGCGAAGCCCGCTGGTTCAAGTCTGGGCTGGGTGGAATGGGTTCCAACAGCGGTCTGCATGCTGGGAGAGGCTCCAGGTAGGCGTGTACCTGTCAGATCCGGCTTCAGGTGCTGGTCTTACCCTTTGAGTCTTGTCCAGGTATATTCTGGTGTAGAACAGCTGGTCGTCATCGTTGTCTTTGTACTTCCACTGCTGGACAATGGCGCTGAGGTCCGCAGCGAAGCCGATGAAGCCTGAACACACACAGAGTCAGGGTCTCCCAGGGTATCCCAGTGTTTCCCAACGTGTCCCAGGGACTCCCAGTGTCTCCCAACATCTCCCAGGGACTCCCAGGGTCTCCCAGGGACTCCCATGGTCAACCAGGGTCTCCCAACGTCTCCCTAGGTCAACCAGGGTCTCCCAGTGTCTCCCAACACCTCCCAGTGTCTCCCAGGGTCAACCAAGGTCTCCCAACATCTCCCAGGGTCTCCCAACGTCTCCCAGTATCTCCCAGGGTCAACCAAGGTCTCCCAACGTCTCCCAGGGTCAACCAGGGTCTCCCAACATCTCCCAACGTCTCCCTAGGTCAACCAGGGTCTCCCAGTGTCTCCCAACGTCTCCCAGTATCTCCCAGGGTCAACCAGGGTCTCCCAACGTCTCCCAGGGTCAACCAGGGTCTCCCAGGGTCAACCAGGGTCTCCCAGCTGAAGACGTCCCGTGTCTCACCTCCTGAGTTCAGGTAGCGTTTCCCAGAATGCACGGCGGGGTACTTGGAGGCCAGCCGCTGGTCAGGCCAGCAGAAGCCCTCGGCGGAGAAGACCACGCGGTGACCAAACCGGGAGAATTTGGAGAGCAGCTCCACTGGACCGGAGGCAAAGATCACGTCGTAGCTGCAGGCAGAGAGAGACGCACTGAGCATGCTCAGAAAGTGCTGCGGCTCTGATGTCAGAGAGCTGGCAGTCAGGACGTCTGTGCACAGCGTCACGTATGACGCTCTTCTACACACGACGGCCTCAACGTGTTCCTGGTCTGATACAATACACCTCACCAGGGAGGTCCAGGAGGCATCCTGACCAGATGCCCGAGCCACCTCAACTGGTCCAGACTTCCCTCTCCCCAGCCACATTTGCCAACTCTGCGGGGGGGACCCCGAGGCGTTCCCAGGCCAGCCGAGAGATATAATCCCTCCAGCGTGTCCTGGGTCTTCCCCGGGGTCTCCTCCCAGAGGGACGTGCCTGGAACACCTCACCAGGGAGGTCCAGGAGGCATCCTGACCAGATGCCCGAGCCACCTCAACTGGTTCCTCTCGATGTGGAGGAGCAGCGGCTCTACTCTGATCTCCTCCCGGATGACCGAGCTCCTCACCCTATCTCTAAGGGAGAGCCCGGCCACCCTGCGGAGGAAACTCATTTCAGCCGCCTGTATACGAGATCTGGTTCTTTCGGTCACGACCCACAGCTCATGACCATAGGTGAGGGTAGGAACGTAGATCGACTGGTAAATCGAGAGCTTCGCCTTCTGGCTCAGCTCCTTCTTCACCACGACAGACCGGCGCAGAGTCCGCATTACTACAGACCACCTTCACCGCGCCGCAGGTCGCTACCTGCTTCACTAAGCCCTGGGTCTGGTCTGTCAGGCTTCTACCTGTTATTCTACCCACTCAGGCCTCGGCAGCTTTGTCTCAGGTGGGAAGAAGCAGGACAGGTAGGACTGGGCGATATGACCTTTTAGTAATATCACGATATTTTTATGCCATGTCACAATATACGATATATATCTCGATATTTACCTCAGCCTTGAATGAATGCTTTGGTGCATACAATCACATCAGTAAGATGATTTTGTGTCTCCATTAAAACATAACTGTTCATACTGCATTAAGATATGCTGATTTTAAACATTCATGCCAAAAGGATGAAATTGTAACGAAGCAAACTGATCAAAACCGTATTTATTGAACAGTTAAAGCAGCGGCAGAAACATGTCATTTTAAAACAAAATAAAGTGATTTTGCATGATGTAATAAATGCAACGTATGAAAATAGGTGCTCTAGGGGGGACTTTTCAAATGATGAAATAAATCTGTGGTACTACGACCTTTTGTGGTGACACTTCTGCGACATACTTTGCATACGACAGTTGTTTGGTCAACATCTTCTCTCCGGTATCCAAACCACCGCCAGATGATGGATCCTGCACTATTTTTCTTCTATTCTTTTCTATTTTTGCCACTGAAACAATCTATCCCTTTGAAAATTTATTTTGAATACCATTAAAACCACATTGTATAAATCTGCTTTGTCCTGTTTTATTAAATGTTAGATTATCAAATATCAAATTTAACCAAAGGATTGTTATGTTTTATGGAATGGCTAGCTGCATGTTCAACCCCCTATCTGGACTTGGGACTGCACAGTGACCCAAATGAGACACTTTGACAGAGATATGTTTATTTCTTTTTTATTTGTGTAGTTTTCTTACTTTTAGTTTCAGCTTGCTTTGGGTTGAACTATTATAAGGCTTTGCTTTATGGATACGTTTTTGAGTTGTCGTGTATTTTTTTAGTCGCAGAGTTTAGCGTAGAAATCAGTCTTATAATCCAGGCAGAATGTCCTCGTATCGTCTCCAATAAACGGCTTCAGACAGTTTTTAATTCAGGGTTTGATTCCCACTGCTTTCTGTACTTTCTAGAGACATGAGGAGCCAGATAAATATGCTTGTGTCACACACAGTGGATGAGGTGAGTAAGTGACAGAGGCTGTGAATGTAATCAAATAGAATGAATTATTTTTGCGTGACGTGAAAAACGTTGTAATTTCCGTCCCACTCTGTAATCCAGAGCGGGATCAGTGGTGGATTTGACTGTTCATTGTGACTGTAGGTGGAGTCGTGCAGGTGTCCTCTCTGCTCCTCTGACTGGCTGCAGCTGCAGCCGGAGCGACTGAGTGCTTTAGGACGGGGAGAGACTCTCCTTCTGACAATAACTTTACAATATGCGCTTTAAAGTCAGTCGCCAAAACACCAGGAAAGTCTCCAATAACTCCAGTAAAAGTCACTAGATTTGTCGCTTTTCACAAGAAGTCGCCAGATTTAGCGAGAAAGTGTCTCCACGCTGCCTCTCATGACGTAGCACGTAGCTCACGTTATGTACGTAACGAGGTGCGCTTGCTTTAACTCTCTGTGCAAAGCGGTGCAGAGTCGAGGAGGAGGGAGGAAACCCCGCCCACAGCTAAAAACACCTGCGTGGCAACAGGATACTCCAATATGACGAATATAGACATTTTCTATATCGCACAGGGGACTAGCCACGATATATCGAGTATATTCGATATATCGCCCAGCCCTAACGACAGGTGGGTCAGGTTTCTCAGCAGGACAGGTGGGTCAGGTTTCTCAGCAGGACAGGTGGGTCAGGTTTCTCAGTGAAGAAGACAGGCAGACAAAGACAGACAGAGGACAAAGGAACCAGGACAGGTGATGAAGATGAGCCAGGTGGAGTTTACCTGTCCACGAACATGACGACCAGCTCCTTGTTGTCCGAGTGTTTCAGCAGCTCCCTCTTCAACCACCTGACCTTCTGGCCTCCGCCCACCGTCCGAGCCACGTCACCCCCCTTCCACTCCTCACCCAGACCCAGCACCTGCACACACCATCATCATCATCATCACCATCATCATCATCACCACCATCACCATCATCACCACCATCATCATCATCATCACCATCATCATCACCACCATCATCATCATCACCACCATCACCACCATCATCATCATCATCACCACCATCACCGACCTGCACCATGCTCTTAAAGTCTCGTTTTCTGCCAGAACTTCCGATAGACTTTCCTTAACACTTGTTGCCTGATTTGGATGGTGTTGCTATGGAGACACAGCAGCACTAAAGGGCCACCATTAATATTTTGCACCAGAGGAACCAGTCAACATCGTGTCTCTGGACAGTGGGAGGAACCCAGAGAACCCGGAGAGAACCCAGCGTACACAGGGAGAACATGAAGACTCCACACAGAAAGGCCACCAGGATCGAACCAGCGACCTTCTTGCTGTGAGGCCACAGTGCTAACCACTACTCCACCGTGCCGCCTGTAATGTGGTCATGATGACTGCAAAGATCTGGATTTAACCGGTTTCTGGTTGTTTTACCTTCACGGTGTAGTTGAACTCTCTGGCCGTCCTCATGAAACGCTTGAAGCCCTCCGTCTCCTCCGTCGCCGCGGTGACGACCAGCAGGTTGTCTGTGGACACATCAGCCAGGTGATCAATCAACATGAAACGACATTCAGCTGATCGATGAAGTCCTGCAGCCGTTCCCCTGGGAGGAGGAGGAGGAGGAGGAGGAGGAGGAGGAGGAAGGCGGGGAACCCAGCCTCCTCCTCGCCAGGAGCATCACGGTGCCTCCAGGCGGCGTCCGAACGGAAACCAGGAGAACCTTCCAGGTTTCTACAGCAGCACGTCCCACGTCTGTTTCCTTCATAAATCAGGATCAACAGGAAGTTTAACACGGTGAGGGAACATCTGGCCACGCCCACATGTTGCCCATAAAAGGTAACGCCCTGTTGAATATTAATCCATCTCATTTCCATGACGGTTCTGCAGGAAAACAGAGGAATTTTCTGGAAAATGAGGAAGAAATTCCAACAGATAAAGTTGTAAAATGTAAAAGTATTTTATGTGGTGGAGACGGGATGGACATCACCACCACCAGAAAGACAGAGGAGGTCAGCAGGGGACAGATGCTGTCAGCGTCTCATCAGACCACCGGGTTTGGCAGCAGCGTTTGGTTCCAACGTGAGAGGATGATTGACAACACAATCACTCAGATTGGATGATTGATCAGGTGAACGCAGGTGAAGCGCTGACGTCATTTAGTAGCATGTTATGTAGCGTCTCCACTATCTGCAGACATCTGCAGCTGTACAACAGGTTTCCTCCTGGGCATGGAGGCACCTCCACCTGCCTCCATCTGCCCGATGGCCGCTACACCACGTCTGGCTGTGGAGAACATCGTTCTGTTCCTCTGCTCTGGGTTGGGAAAAGGAGCGGACCCGACCTGTCAGTCCCTTCCCTTTGGAAGGTGCCGGACTGGAGTCCAGAGTCTCCATGTTCCATGTCCACCAGCAGGGACAGATAAGCCACATTGGGGAGCATTTTATATCCAACCATCACTTCATGTTCTGTATCTGCAGGTGGAGGAAACACCTGAGCAGCCTGATGATGGGCTGTTGTCATGGCGACCGCCTCCTTTTACCTGCAGGTCTTCATGTAGAGCTTTATTAGTACGGCAGCTTCTGTACGACGTATTAACTGTGTGATGTGGCTTTTCTAACATGTAGAACTGCTTGGTTTCAGAACATTTTCCTGCTGGACGTTTTACGTGCTGGAGGAACTTTTTCTCTTCTTCTGCAGATGCTGTTAATGTCCAACATTCTGGGGGAAAGTTTACGTTTCATTTGGAACAAATGGCTCAGATTTCTTTTTATTTCCTGCCTTTGGTGTCGCCGTTTCCCGTTTGTCCAGATGTTGTCGTACGCCGGGGTCAGAGTTGGCGTGGAGGTCGGGACGTTTTACCGCCATGTCCTGCTTTTAGAAACCCCAGAACTAGAACTGGTCTACGGCGGGTCTGGTGCTGCAGGGTTAGACATGAGGCTCCGGGTCTGGTCCCTGGAGGTTCCAGGTGGGTCCTGGAGGTTCCAGGTGGGTCCTGGAGGTTCCAGGACATTCGAGGAGGTCCCCTCAACAAACACACGGTAAACATGGTGCTGGTTGGCACCAGCCTGCAGAGACCTGGAGGTCCTGCAGCTCTTCTGGCTGCTGTTCCTCCAGGTGTTCTACCAGATGTTCCTCCAGGTGTTCTACCAGGTGTTCCTCCAGGTGTTCCTCCAGGTGTTCTACCAGGTGTTCCTCCAGGTGTTCCTCCAGGTGTTCTACCAGATGTTCCTCCAGGTGTTCTACCAGATGTTCCTCCAGGTGTTCTACCAGGTGTTCCTCCAGGTGTTCTACCAGGTGTTCCACCAGGTGTTCCTCCAGGTGTTCCACCAGATGTTCCTCCAGGTGTTCTACCAGATGTTCCTCCAGGTGTTCTACCAGGTGTTCCACCAGGTGTTCCTCCAGGTGTTCTACCAGATGTTCCTCCAGGTGTTCTACCAGATGTTCCTCCAGGTGTTCTACCAGGTGTTCCACCAGGTGTTCTACCAGGTGTTCCACCAGGTGTTCCTCCAGGTGTTCCACCAGATGTTCCTCCAGGTGTTCTACCAGGTGTTCCACCAGGTGTTCTACCAGGTGTTCCACCAGGTGTTCCACCAGGTGTTCTACCAGATGTTCCTCCAGGTGTTCTACCAGATGTTCCTCCAGGTGTTCTACCAGGTGTTCCACCAGGTGTTCCTCCAGGTGTTCTACCAGGTGTTCTACCAGGTGTTCCTCCAGGTGTTCTACCAGATGTTCCTCCAGGTGTTCTACCAGATGTTCCTCCAGGTGTTCTACCAGGTGTTCCTCCAGGTGTTCTACCAGGTGATCCTCCAGGTGTTCTACCAGGTGATCCTCCAGGTGTTCTACCAGGTGATCCTCCAGGTGTTCCACCAGGTGTTCCTCCAGGTGTTCTACCAGGTGATCCTCCAGGTGTTCTACCAGATGTTCCTCCAGGTGTTCCTCCAGGTGTTCTACCAGGTGATCCTCCAGGTGTTCTACCAGGTGTTTTACCAGGTGTTCCTCCAGGTGTTCTACCAGATGTTCCTCCAGGTGTTCCTCCAGGTGTTCTACCAGGTGATCCTCCACGTGTTCTACCAGATGTTCCTCTAGGTGTTCTACCAGGTGATCCTCCAGGTGATCCTCCAGGTGTTCCTCCAGGTGTTCTACCAGGTGATCCTCCAGGTGTTCTACCAGGTGATCCTCCAGGTGTTCTACCAGGTGTTTTACCAGGTGTTCCTCCAGGTGTTCTACCAGATGTTCCTCCAGGTGTTCTACCAGATGTTCCTCCAGGTGTTCTACCAGGTGTTCCACCAGGTGTTCCTCCAGGTGTTCCACCAGATGTTCCTCCAGGTGTTCTACCAGATGTTCCTCCAGGTGTTCTACCAGGTGTTCTACCAGGTGTTCCACCAGGTGTTCTACCAGGTGTTCCACCAGGTGTTCCACCAGGTGTTCTACCAGATGTTCCTCCAGGTGTTCTACCAGATGTTCCTCCAGGTGTTCTACCAGGTGTTCCACCAGGTGTTCCTCCAGGTGTTCTACCAGGTGTTCTACCAGGTGTTCCTCCAGGTGTTCTACCAGATGTTCCTCCAGGTGTTCTACCAGATGTTCCTCCAGGTGTTCTACCAGGTGTTCCTCCAGGTGTTCTACCAGGTGATCCTCCAGGTGTTCTACCAGGTGATCCTCCAGGTGTTCCACCAGGTGTTCCTCCAGGTGTTCTACCAGGTGATCCTCCAGGTGTTCTACCAGATGTTCCTCCAGGTGTTCCTCCAGGTGTTCTACCAGGTGATCCTCCAGGTGTTCTACCAGGTGTTTTACCAGGTGTTCCTCCAGGTGTTCTACCAGATGTTCCTCCAGGTGTTCCTCCAGGTGTTCTACCAGGTGATCCTCCACGTGTTCTACCAGATGTTCCTCTAGGTGTTCTACCAGGTGATCCTCCAGGTGATCCTCCAGGTGTTCCTCCAGGTGTTCTACCAGGTGATCCTCCAGGTGTTCTACCAGGTGATCCTCCAGGTGTTCTACCAGGTGTTTTACCAGGTGTTCCTCCAGGTGTTCTACCAGATGTTCCTCCAGGTGTTCCTCCAGGTGTTCTACCAGGTGATCCTCCACGTGTTCTACCAGATGTTCCTCTAGGTGTTCTACCAGGTGATCCTCCAGGTGATCCTCCAGGTGTTCCTCCAGGTGTTCTACCAGGTGATCCTCCAGGTGTTCTAGCAGGTGTTCTACCAGGAGTTCTACCAGATGTTCGTCCAGGTGTTCTACCAGATGTTCCTCCAGGTGCTTTACCAGGTGTTCTACCAGGTGTTCCACCAGATGTTCCTCCATGTGTTCTACCAGATGTTCCTCCAGGTGTTCTACCAGATGTTCCTCCAGGTGTTCTACCAGATGTTCCTCCAGGAGTTCTACCAGATGTTCCTCCAGGTGTTCTACCAGGTGTTCCTCCAGGTGTTTTACCAGATGTTCCTCCAGGTGTTCTACCAGATGTTCCTCCAGGTGTTCTACCAGATGTTCGTCCAGGTGTTCTACCAGGTGTTCCTCCAGGTGTTCTACCAGATGTTCCTCCAGGTGTTCTACCAGATGTTCCTCCAGGAGTTCTACCAGATGTTCCTCCAGGTGTTCTACCAGGTGTTCCTCCAGGTGTTTTACCAGATGTTCCTCCAGGTGTTCTACCAGATGTTCCTCCAGGTGTTCTACCAGATGTTCGTCCAGGTGTTCTACCAGGTGTTCCTCCAGGTGTTCTACCAGGTGATCCTCCAGGTGTTCTACCAGATGTTCCTCCAGGTGTTCTACCAGGTGATCCTCCAGGTGTTCTACCAGGTGTTCCTCCAGGTGTTTTACCAGATGTTCCTCCAGGTGTTCTACCAGATGTTCCTCCAGGTGTTCTACCAGATGTTCCTCCATGTGTTCTACAAGGTGTTCCTCCAGGTGGAAGCTGCAGACATCTGCTGGATCAGGTGTAGGTGGGAAGCTGGACAGGACACGTGGACCTTCACCAGCCCACGTCCACGCTGTGAGAGACTTCAGGATGAATCAGCTGATTGGTTTCTCAGGAGAAGATCTCCAGCTCCCCACCAGAGACCTGGTTCTCCCTAAACTCGTTAAATTGTGACTTTGTGGAGCTAAAAGTCCAGGCTCCTCTGCGGCCTGTAAACAGGAAGGAAAGGCGGACCCGGAGCTCCACCGGGTCATGGTGGTCCGCCTGGCCGATCCCAGGACCCCGCAGGGCGGCCTTACCTGGAGAGAGGCTCCGCTGGTCTGCCGAGGCGGAGCTCAGGACGCAGAGAAGAGCCGCGAGGCAGAGAGGCACACAGGAGGACATGTTTCCTTCTTTCTGACCGGAAAAACGCTCCGATGTTACCGGACACCGTTATCCTCCTCTGCTGCACGAACGCTTGGACATCAGCTGCTCCTGCTGCACAAGTCTCGCGATGCTTGATCTCCCGAGATGTCAACACGACAAAGACCACTAGAACATAGACATTATATACATAGAGATGGTCAAAAAGCTCCTTGGCGGCAAGGCCCCGGGGGTGGATGAGATCCGCCCAGAGTTCCTTAAGGCTCTGGATGCTGTGGGGCTGTCCTGGCTGACACGTCTCTGCAGCATCGCGTGGACATCGAGGACAGTGTCTCTGGATAGTCGAATCTCGGATTGAGGAGGAGCAGTGTGGTTTTCGTCCTGGTCGCGGAACAGTGGACCAGCTCTATACACTCTTTGGGGTCCTGGAGGGGGCATGGGAGTTTGCCCAACCAGTCTACATGTGCTTTGTGGACCTGGAGAAGGCATTCGACCATGTCCCCCGGGGGCTCCTGTGGGGGGTACTCCAGGAGTATGGGGTACCGGACCCTCTTGTACGGGCTGTCCGGTCCCTGTACGACAGGTGTCAGAGCTTGGTCGGAGTATTTTCCGGTGAGGGTTGGACTCCGCCAAGGCTGCCCTTTATCACCGATTCTGTTCATAACTTATATGGACAGAATTTCTAGGTGCAGCCGAGGTGTTGAGGGGATCCAACTTGGTGGCCTCAGGATTGGGTCCCTGCTTTTTGCAGATGACGTGGTCCTGTTGGCTTCATCTGGTCGTGATCTCCAGCTCTCACATGAGCGATTCGCGGCCGAGGTTGAAGCGCCTGGGATGAGAATCAGCACCTCCAGATCTGAGACCATGGTCCTCAGCCGGAATAGGGTGGATTGCCCTCTCCGGGTCGGGAGTCAGGTCCTGCCTCAAGTGGAGGAGTTTAAATATCTCGGGGTCTTGTTCACGAGTGAGGGAAGGATGGAGCGTGAGATGGACAGACGGATCGGTGCGGCGTCTGCAGTAATGCGGGCTCTGCGCCGGTCTGTCGTGGTGAAGAAGGAGCTCAGCCAGAAGGCGAAGCTCTCGATTTACCAGTCGATCTACGTTCCTACCCTCACCTATGGTCATGAGCTGTGGGTCGTGACTGAAAGAACGAGATCTCGTATACAGGCGGCTGAAATGAGTTTCCTCTGCAGGGTGGCCGGGCTCTCCCTTAGAGATAGGGTGAGGAGCTCGGTCATCCTGGAGGAGATCAGAGTAGAGCCGCTGCTCCTCCGCATCGAGAGGAACCAGTTGAGGTGGCTCGGGCATCTGGTCAGGATGCCTCCTGGACCTCCCTGGTGAAAAAATTAAATCAGTTCTTCATTTTTACGTTTCCAACGACTCCAGAAAATTACATGAAAATCCGTTCATTTTGGGTTATCCTGAACACAAACAGATAAACAGACAAATAAATACCGGTAAAAACATAACCCCTGCCTCTGATCTCCTCTCGGATGACTGCCCCCGTCCCTAAGACAGAACCCGGCCACCCTGCCGAGGAAACTAACGGTGTTTTATGTGGTTCTATTTGTTTAATGTCTCTTTTCTTTCTTTCTGTTTTTGTTCATGTTAACTTCTGAATTGCAGTTTTGATACAAAACTTTATTTTCAGACTTTGTACAACTGTATCGCTATATTGATAAATTAATATATGTAAATAAAAGAAAGAGTCAACCATAGTCAAGTAAAATCAGCAACTATTCCCGTGTTTTGTTCAGCATACGGTTGCAATAACCGCCGAAATACTGAAAGCAGATGGAATGACATTCACAAGGTTGAATCCTAATTTATTAGACCAGATAAAAATAAATAAATCCAAATGTATCAATAAACAATCAAACACGTTAGTATCAAATTCATTTATAGATTTATTTATTTTGTAGCTACCTTATGTCTTAGTTAAATGGCATATAAAAATATTTTAGCACGTCGTTTTTAATGTTTTACATGATCTGTATCAAAACAATATCGCTGCCCTTTGTAACAAACCAAACTTTGAGAAAAATCAGGTAAAATTGGTGAAATTATCGTTGTGGTTGGACCCACACCTTACAGATAAATGCATGGAGACCCATCCAAGATGGCGCCGCGATGAGACGTCAGCTCGTATAGGCAGCGTGCGGCGTCTACGTGTATCATGTCTATGCACAAGAAGATGACGCTCGCTGTTGTAGCCAATCAGAAGCCAGGAGGCTTTGATTGACAGACTTTCTGGGAAATCGGCGCTCCGTAACGGCTCCATATGGACCAATCAGAGGCCGACAAATGGGAACCAAGAAGCTGCGAGTTTTTCTTCCAGAAGCAGAAAGTTAGTGAAAAAGATGCGTCTTTGCCACGTGTGTGACATTCCAGCTCGAGGGAGAGTCAGAGAGGACAAATAATCTTCACACAGATCGAAATCCGGATGTGTTAAAGATAATAAAGTTTTGGATTTATGAAGATAAAGAACATAAAATCTGTTCAGTTTTGTGTTTAAATGTGAATCTTATGGCAGGGCTGCTAACTTCCCAAAAAACCTTGGAGGGAAATTTAGTGAAGACAACACAAATTTTGCCGTATACAGAACGGCAAGACATTAGACCCAGGATGTTTCATTTTATGTAGGTTTAATAATAAAATGTACCACAATGTATGTATGTATATATACATATATATATATATACATATATATATATATATATATATATATATATATATATATATATATATATATATATATATACATATATATGTATATATATATATATATATATATATATATATATATATATATATATATATGTATATATATATATATATATATATATATATATATATATATATATATATATATATACATATATATGTATATATATATATATATATATATATATATATATATGTATATATATATATATATATATATATATATATATATACATATATATGTATATATATATATATATATATATATATACATACATATATATATGTATATATATATATATATATATATATATATATATATATATATATATATATATATATATACATACATATATATATGTATATGCTTAAAGCCCACCATTTTAATAGTCATTCATGAAGACAGGGTTCTGTCCAAGGCCAAGCTGTACCTGGTCTTGGTCCCACCATTGAAAAGATGCATCAGCATTGGAGGGCAGCATCAGGACCAGCTTTGCAATTGTTGCATGTTTCTGGAACAGTCTTGCTTCTAATACCTGTGAGAAATAAACAAAGAATAAAGTAGAAATAAGCTCTCAAGTGTCACAGTTTTCTTTTTTTTCTTCTCATTTTCATTTGGGAGAAATTAAGTATCCACAAAGGTTTTTTTTTTTTTTTTACCGCCTTTGCATTTTTACTCTCATGTAACTCCTAAAAGTAAATCTATTCATCTACATGACTACATGACTTTTCCTAAAATGACAATTTTTGTGCTGGTTCTGCAGGCTGGGAGAACAAAGTTAGTTAACATCTCCAGCTTCTGGTTCTGCAGGCTAGGAGAACAAAGTTAGTTAACATCTCCAGCTTCTGGTTCTGCAGGTTGGGAGAACAAAGTTAGCTAACATCTCCAGCTTCTGGTTCTGCGGGCTGGGAGAACAAAGTTAGTTAACATCTCCAGCTTCTGGTTCTGCAGGTTGGGAGAACAAAGTTAGCTAACATATCCAGCTTCTGGTTCTGCGGGCTGGGAGAACAAAGTTAGTTAACATCTACAGCTTGTGGTTCTGCTGATTGAGAGAACAAAGTTAGTTAACATCACCAGCTTCTGGTTCTGCAGGCTGGGAGAACAAAGTTAGTTAACATCTCCAGCTTCTGGTTCTGCAGGCTGGGAGAACAAAGTTAGTTAACATCTCCAGCTTCTGGTTCTGCAGGCTGGGAGAACAAAGTTAGTTAACATCTCCAGCTTCTGGTTCTGCAGGCTGGGAGAACAAAGTTAGTTAACATCTGCAGTAATTTACAAATTAAACATTTAAATGTCAAAATAAATTTGACAAAATGCCCAAAATGCATTTAAAATGTTTTTACCACAGTCACAACGAATTATCAGAAGTTATTTAAATTGTAAGGACAGACATACCTGAAAAGTGGGAACCCTCTGACGGAGATGTCTCGCGCTGCTCAGTCTGGGACGCACGTCAGGTCACGCGCTGCACACATCCGGTGTGTGATTAAACGTAGAGGGATTATTATAACTCTGTTTGTAGCCTGTACCTCTCACAGTATCTACGGGCATTATTTATCCATCACTTTTTTTCAGGCTGAATAGATAACTAAGCTGGGAAATATGTTCAAGACCATTTTAACATGAATAATTTGAAAAAAAACCAAAAAACGTTTGGTGCGTTTTGCAGCGTGAGATGTTGGTGGCGTGGCGTGAGAGTTGGCATCTCTAAACTTTGTGCCACTGGGGAGTGAATCTTAATTCTTTATATCTGAATATGGTTGTGTGAATGCTTTTAAACAGTTCTGCAACATTTTTCTGTTTCTCTTTAGTCTTGCAATAGTTTATCTCTGTTATGATTATCCTCCTACATAACCTTTATAAGAATCACAGACTCACCATACAGTTCAAACTGCTTCTTTACTGAACGAGTCCGATCAACCATGTTCAGAATCACTCCGCCGACACATCACAACAGCTGCACATCAGTCCAACATAAAGTAGTGCTTACGACACCGAACTCACAGTGCAGCAAACTTAGAGCAGGAATATAACTTCCATCTGAACACGTAACACTCTGTCTCGCTCCCACCAGGTCTGGTTCGGTGTCAGAGGCAAAAGAACGCCCACCACGACAGGTTTCAGGTCCAGACGATTAGCTTCATGAGAAAATAATGATCCTCTAAGATGTCTGGAGCTGCAGCTGAAAAGAAAGACGTCCGCCGGGCCACACTGCAAACAGAGCCGTTAAAACCCAAAGGCTCACAAGAGTAACTGCACAGCACACTGCGGGGGGGTCGCCATATCCCACCCCGTTCAGGGCCACTGCAACCACAGGTAAGGTCACGCCCACATGGAGCGCCGCCCGTCCACCAGACTTGTAACACTTCTACAAACAATTCCTAAAAGTTTGGCTCCAAGATAAACAAAACACAAGAAGTGTGTAGAAAAGATAGAGATGACTTATCCTGCCCCGGTCTGACGACTGGACCCTGCCGAGGGGCGGCGGAGCGGCCAAGGGGTGGAGCGGTCGAGGGGCGGAGCGGCCGAGGGGCGGAGCGGCCGAGGGGCGGAGCGACCGAGGGGTGGAGCGGCAGCGGCCGAGGGGCGGAGCGGTCGAGGGGCGGAGCGGCCGAGGGGCGGAGCGGCCGAGGGGCGGAGCGGCAGCGGCCGAGGGGCGGAGCGGCCGAGGGGCGGAGCGGCCGAGGGGCGGAGCGGTGTTGCGACTCCCGGCCAGAGAGACAAGCTGGTGAGGCTGGAGGGGTTAGATATGGATGCTGTCTGGAATGGACGGCGGAGATGCCCCTCCTTCCTCCTGCTCATCCCCGTCTCTACCATTTCTCTCCTCTGCTGCAGATCCCCCCCGCCTCCACATGGTCCGACACGTCCACGCTACGGCATCTATTATTTAGTATGTATTGTTATTGTGTGAATGCTTTTTAAAGCAGGCAGACGAGTTTAAAGACCGACATCAGACCTTCTGGTTGCGTGTTACACGAGACTGTTTTTATCAGCAAGCTACGACTTTTAGATGTTGACTGGCCGTCACCCAGAACCTAGCCCGCTGTTGTCCCGGCCAACCCCTGGAACTTGGCCTGCCCCCTGTCTCCACCACCAGGTCGTCCCCCAGAACTAAGTCACCTGCCGCCTTGTCCTCCTGGACTCTATGTTTTGCCCTGGTCCCTCCTCCCACCGGCTCTGGACTCTTGCGTTTGGGCCGTCCGGTGTCCGGCCTGTGAGGGGGGTTGGGGGGGTTCTGTCATGATGTGATGTTTCGTGTTCCCTTTAGTTCCTGATTTCCTGCTTTATTTCGTTGTTTTCCTGTTTAGTTAACCTGTGTCATGTCTCTTGTTTAGACCTTGTTCCTGTTCTTCAGATTCCCCTCGTTAGTTCCATCCATCCCGTCCGTTTCTTGTTCTGTGTTTCAGTATTTCTACCCTCGGTTTCTGTTCCTCGTTGCTGCTTCGTTCTGTTAGTCATGTCTTAGGTTCCTGTGTTTTCATGCCATCTGCGTTGTCTTGCTTCAGTTGTTGGAATAAACCGTCTAGATTCTGCCTTCCTGCCTCCCGTCCTGCGTTCTGGTCCACTCCTCCCCCACACAGCGGACAGTTTGGTTCCCATAGTTCATCTTTCTACCATTTAACCACATGTAAACAAAATGTTAGGCTTCATGGATTCAGCTTCAACAAGTCCAGTTTAACCATCTTCATCTTTTGTTTAGCTCATTTCAGTTCAGCCGACAACCATCGTCTCAACATTTACCAGTTTGAGCTCCAAACTCTTCTGGTTTCGCCTCAAGCTGAACAATGCTTCAGGTAGCAGAACATCTTCAACGCAGCTTCATTTCATCCTCGTTTTAAACCATTTAAACCACATTTAAATATCAGTTTCTGCTTTAAACACTAAACACTCAGCTTTTTGGTTAACTTTTAGGATTACAGTTCAGGTATTTATGCATGAAGGCATTCACACTGCTGCTCTGCTCGTCCAGTGTGAACCTGTAACTAAACAACATTTATGGCAGATGGCGATGGAGACGACCTGCAGGAACTTTCCAGGACAGCCTGGTCCTTCCTGCTTTAGCAGCAACAATACTTCAGAGTTTTCCTGCATCTTTCTGTTTCAGTCACAGTAACCCGTCCTTCCTCCTCGTCCCAACCTCAGCCTTCATCACCGTGAACAGACCGAGGTGAGGACGAACCTGACAACCAGATAAACCACGCCGTTTCTGCTCGTTTCCATCAGAAAACGTTTATTTGGACGAACCAGGCCCTCGATGACATCATCCCTCTGTGAGGTCATCGTTGAAGTGGAGGAAGATGGCGGGAACGTAGAGGTCTCGGTCCAGCCCGAGCCGCTCCAGCTCGCCGTCGTCGTCGGGGACGCCGTTGTCGCTCAGCGTCTTGTTCATGTCGAGGACGTCTCCGTGGTGCTTCCAGGTGTAGCTGCGGGCGTGAGCGTTGTAGGGCAGGAAACGCTGCAGGATCTCGTCCAGAGTCTCCTCCGAGCACACCTGAAGAGCCACAGCAGAGTGTTTACCATCCCGCTGCTGTTGGCGCTACGCTAGCGCTGTTCTTCAGCGTCCGCCGGCAGTCAGCGACTAAGTCGCCTTGCAGCGTGAGTCGGTCAGTTGGGACGAGCCTTCTGGGTGTCATATAAAATCTGATGGTTTACACAGAAATAGTCAGAAATGAAAACGCCGCAGGCCGTTTTACACGGAATAAAGTTAAAACAGGTTCTGAAAGATCAAAGTTTTACCGCATTGAAGGACCTTTTCATGCTTCTGACAATCACAGTTTACGTTTGGTGCAGCGTGACATCATGCTCTGCAGACAAGCCAACTGTCCCATGGCGAAGGGAACATGGCTGCTGCAACACGCCGCTCTTCTGTTCAGTCCTCCACAGGTTACACGCCACAAAGGTGACGTTCGCGAGGAGTCGATAGGCGACGAAGCCAGCAGCTCCCCGACCCGTCTGTTCTGGTCCTACTTGTCCTCTAACAGGGCTTTTCTACCAAAGCAGAACCGGTCCTGGTGCCAGAACCAGTGCTGAGGTGGTTCCGCTGAGGTGCGAGCCAAGAACCGGTTTGGTTTGGACCGAAAGAGTCGGGTCGGTGCGGCGTCATCGCCGCCGGTAACCAACAACAGAATCCAGGATCTGGGTTTGTTTTGGGTCGTTGGTTGCTGCTGCATCCAGCTCCTTGTTCTGGTCTCCAGAAACCTGCTGTAAAGCTTTTAAACTAATTTGTTGTCATATTATTATAGTTATTATTACTGTAAATATAGTTATTACTGTATATATAGTTATTATTACTGTATATATAGTTATTACTGTACATATAGTTATTATTACTGTATATATAGTTATTACTGTATATATAGTTATTATTACTGTATATATAGTTATTACTGTACATATAGTTATTATTACTGTATATATAGTTATTACTGTACATATAGTTATTATTACTGTATATATAGTTATTATTACTGTAAATATAGTTATTACTGTATACATAGTTATTATTACTGTATATATAGTTATTATTACTGTAAATATAGTTATTACTGTATATATAGTTATTATTACTGTATATATAGTTATTACTGTATATATAGTTATTATTACTGTATATATAGTTATTACTGTACATATAGTTATTATTACTGTATATATAGTTATTACTGTAAATATAGTTATTACTGTATACATAGTTATTATTACTGTATATATAGTTATTATTACTGTAAATATAGTTATTACTGTATATATAGTTATTATTACTGTATATATAGTTATTACTGTATATATAGTTATTATTACTGTATATATAGTTATTACTGTACATATAGTTATTATTACTGTATATATAGTTATTATTACTGTAAATATAGTTATTACTGTATATATAGTTATTATTACTGTAGACAGTTATTATTACTGTAAATATAGTTATTACTGTATATATAGTTATTATTACTGTAGATATAGTTATTATTACTGTATATATAGTTATTGCTGTATATATAGTTATTACTGTATATAGATATTATTACTGTATATATAGTTATTATTACTGTATATAGTTATTATTACTGTATATATAGTTATTATTACTGTAAATATAGTTATTATTACTGTAGACAGTTATTACTGTATATTTAGTTATTATTACTGTATATATAGTTATTACTGTAGATATAGTCATTACTGTATATATAGTTATTACTGTATATATAGTCATTATTACTGTATATAGTTATTACTGCATATATAGTTATTATTACTGTAAATATAGTTATTACTGTATATATAGTTATTACTGTATATATAGTTATTACTGTATATAGTTATTACTGTATATATAGCTATTACTGTATATAGTTATTACTGTATATTTAGTTATGACTAGACATAGTTATTACTGTAAATATAGTTATTACTGTATATAGTTATTATTGCTGTATATATAGTTATTATTACTGTATGTATAGTTATTACTGTATATAGTTATTATTACTGTATATATAGTTATTACTGTATATAGTTATTATTACTGTATATATAGTTATTACTGTAAATATAGTGCTTATTACTGTAAATAAAGTGCTTATTACTGTATATATAATTATTATTATTGTATATAGTTATTACTGCATATATAGTTATTATTACTGTAAATATAGTTAAAACTGTATATATAGTTATTATTGTATATATAGTTATTATTACTGTATATAGTTATTACTGCATATATAGTTATTATTACTGTAAATATAGTTATTACTGTATATATAGTTATTACTGCATATATAGTTATTACTGTATATATAGTTATTACTGTAGACATAGTTATTACTGTAAATATAGTTATTACAGTATATACAGTTATTACTGTATATATAGTTATTATTACTGTATATAGTTATTACTGTATATATAGTTATTATTACTGTATGTATAGTTATTATTACTGTATATATAGTTATTACTGTATATATAATTATTACTGTAGATATAGTTATTAATACTGTAAATATAGTTATTATTGTATATATAATTATTATTACTGTAGACATAGTTATTATTACTGTAAATATAGTGCTTATTACTGTATATATCGTTATTATTTCTGTATATATAGTTATTGTTACTGTATATATAATCATTACTGTAGATATAGTTATTATTACTGTATATAGTTATTATTACTGTATAGTTATTACTGTATGTATAATTATTATTACTGTATATATTGTTATTACTGTATATATAATGATTACTGTAGATATAGTTATTATTACTGTAAATATAGTTATTACTGTATATATAGTTATTACTGTATATAGTTATTATTGCTGTATGTATAGTTATTATTACTATATGTATAGTTATTACTGTATAAAGTTATTACTGTATATATAGCTATTACTGTATATAGTTATTACTGTATATTTAGTTATTATTAGTGTATATATAGTTATTACTGTAGACATAGTTATTACTGTAAATATAGTGCTTATTACTGTATATAGTTATTGTACATAGTTATTACTGTATATATAGTTATTACTGTATATAGTTATTATTGCTGTATATATAGTTATTATTGCTGTATGTATAGTTATTACTGTATGTATAGTTATTATTACTGTATATATAGTTATTACTGTATATAGTTATTATTACTGTATATATAGTTATTACTGTAAATATAGTGCTTATTACTGTAAATAAAGTGCTTATTACTGTATATATAATTATTATTATTGTATATAGTTATTATTGTATATAGTTATTATTACTGTATATAGTTATTACTGTATACATAGTTATTACTGTATATAGTTCTTATTGCTGTATATATAGTTATTATTACTGTATGTATCGTTCTTATTACGGTAAAAATAGTTATTAAACTATAAATATACTTATTATTACTGTATGTATCGTTCTTATTACGGTAAAAATAGTTATTAAACTATAAATATACTTATTATTACTGTATGTGTAGCTTCTGGTCTCCGGACCAGTTCTTCTGGCTTCTGGTCTCCAGACCAGTTCTTCTGGCTCTGGCTCTGAACCAGTTCTTCTGGCTCTGGATCTGAACCAGTACTTTTGGCTTCTGGCTCTGAACCAGTTCTCCTGGCTTCTGGCTCTGAACCAGTTCTCCTGGCTTCTGGCTCTGAACCAGTTCTTCTGGCTCTGGCTCTGAACCAGTTCTCCTGGCTTCTGGCTCTGAACCAGTTCTTCTGGCTCTGGCTCCGTACCAGTTCTTCTGGCTCGGGACCAGTTCTTCTGGCTTCTGGCTCTGAACCAGTCCTTCTGAATCTGGCTCCGGACCGGTTTTTCTGGCTTCTGGCTCTGAACCAGTTCTTCTGGCTTCTGGCTCTGAACCAGTTCTTCTGGCTCTGGCTCTGAACCAGTTCTCCTGGCTTCTGGCTCTGAACCAGTTCTCCTGGCTTCTGGCTCTGAACCAGTTCTTCTGGCTTCTGGCTCTGAACCAGTTCTTCTGGCTCTGGCTCTGAACCAGTTCTTCTGGCTCTGGCTCCGGACCAGTTCTGGAACCAGCTCGGGCGAAAAGCGCCCATAATTACTTTACTATCTCACCATCTCCACGGTTGCTGGCTTTGCGTTCAGATTCAACTGGATCTGTTCTCCTGCCCGTCTACAGAGGATCGTCGCCCGGTGTGACTTTACGGAAGGCGGCCTCTCCGCCACGCCACCACGGGATTCAGGCCGTAACGCAGAATGTGAGGCTGGAAGGGATCAGACGTTCCCTTGACGGCGCCGTTAGGATGCCAGGAACCCTCTGCTAGCTTACGTACCCGTTCAGGAATGTTTCAGCTTGACTATGTGAGGAACAGCTCAGCGAGCTTGTTGTCATAGCAACAGCAATGAGCAGGTGCAGATGTGTGTAACATAGAAACCCCCTTCGCCTCCAGAAACCCAGAATGCACCTGGAGTGGAGCTCCCACCTGCAGCAGCTGCTCCTGTAACGTCAGCGTGTTGACGACCCGTATCCATCTGGCCTTGGCCGACAGCAGGCCCACCTGGTAGCGGCGGTCCCGCCACCACGGCTCGCCGACGTCGCTGTCCCAGTCGGAGCGAGGGCCGGCGGGGGGGACGTGTACGAAGCGGCCCCGGGGGGTGTAGTACTGCACACAGCTGGTCAGGGGATCCACATACTTCAGCACCTGGTGGAGGTCATGGAGGTACAAGTACCTGCAGTTTCATCATTACACAGCAGAGTACCGGAAGAAGTAACGGTGCAGGAAAGTATACCATCCTGATTGATCTGAAGTCTGATCAATACTCACGTCCTCCGTTTCCGGGTCAAACCAGTTGCTGATGTCCTTTCCTGCACACTCCATGATGGGCAGCAGCAGCACGTCACCTGTACACACGTAGTACTCACTAGTACTACATACATACTACTGCAGCAGCAGCACGTCACCTGTACACACGTAGTACTCACTAGTACTACATACATACTACTGCAGCAGCACGTCACCTGTACACACGTAGTACTCACTAGTACTACATACATACTACTGCAGCAGCAGCACGTCACCTGTACACACGTAGTACTCACTAGTACTACATACATACTACTGCAGCAGCACGTCACCTGTACACACGTAGTACTCACTAGTACTACATACATACTACTGCAGCAGCACGTCACCTGTACACACGTAGTACTCACTAGTACTACATACATACTACTGCAGCAGCACGTCACGTGTACACACGTAGTACTCACTAGTACTACATACATACTACTGCAGCAGCAGCACGTCACCTGTACACACGTAGTACTCACTAGTACTACATACATACTACTGCAGCAGCACGTCACCTGTACACATGTAGTACTCACTAGTACTACATACATACTACTGCAGCAGCAGCACGTCACCTGTACACACGTAGTACTCACTAGTACTACATACATACTACTGCAGCAGCACGTCACCTGTACACACATAGTTCTCACTAGTACTACATACATACTACAGCAGCAGCACGTCACCTGTACACACGTAGTACTCACTAGTACTACATACATACTACAGCAGCAGCACGTCACCTGTACACACATAGTACTCACTAGTACTACATACATACTACTGCAGCAGCACGTCACCTGTACACACATAGTACTCACTAGTACTACATACATACTACAGCAGCAGCACGTCACCTGTACACACATAGTACTCACTAGTACTACATACATACTACTGCAGCAGCACGTCACCTGTACACACATAGTACTCACTAGTACTACATACATACTACTGCAGCAGCAGCACGTCACCTGTACACACATAGTACTCACTAGTACTACATACATACTACTGCAGCAGCAGCACGTCACCTGTACACACATAGTACTCACTAGTACTACATACATACTACAGCAGCAGCACGTCACCTGTACACACGTAGTACTCACTAGTACTACATACATACTACTGCAGCAGCAGCACGTCACCTGTACACACATAGTACTCACTAGTACTGCATACATACTACTGCAGCAGCACGTCACCTGTACACACGTAGTACTCACTAGTACTACATACATACTACTGCAGCAGCAGCACGTCACCTGTACACACGTAGTACTCACTAGTACTACATACATACATACTACAGCAGCAGCACGTCACCTGTACACACATAGTACTCACTAGTACTACATACATACATACTACAGCAGCAGCACGTCACCTGTACACACATAGTACTCACTAGTACTACATACATACATACTACAGCAGCAGCACGTCACCTGTACACACATAGTACTCACTAGTACTACATACATACTACTGCAGCAGCACGTCACCTGTACACACGTAGTACTCACTAGTACTACATACATACTATTGCAGCAGCACGTCACCTGTACACACATAGTACTCACTAGTACTGCATACATACTACTGCAGCAGCAGCACGTCACCTGTACACACATAGTACTCACTAGTACTACATACATACTACTGCAGCAGCAGCACGTCACCTGTACACACGTAGTACTCACTAGTACTACATACATACTACAGCAGCAGCACGTCACCTGTACACACGTAGTACTCACTAGTACTACATACATACTACTGCAGCAGCAGCACGTCACCTGTACACACATAGTACTCACTAGTACTACATACATACTACTGCAGCAGCACGTCACCTGTACACACATAGTACTCACTAGTACTACATACATACTACTGCAGCAGCAGCACGTCACCTGTACACACGTAGTACTCACTAGTACTACATACATACTACTGCAGCAGCAGCACGTCACCTGTACACACATAGTACTCACTAGTACAACATACATACTACAGCAGCAGCACGTCACCTGTACACACGTAGTACTCACTAGTACTACATACATACTACAGCAGCAGCACGTCACCTGTACACACGTAGTACTCACTAGTACTACATACATACTACTGCAGCAGCAGCACGTCACCTGTACACACATAGTACTCACTAGTACTACATACATACTACAGCAGCAGCACGTCACCTGTACACACATAGTACTCACTAGTACTACATATATACTACAGCAGCAGCACGTCACCTGTACACACGTAGTACTCACTAGTACTACATACATACTACTGCAGCAGCAGCACGTCACCTGTACACACATAGTACTCACTAGTACTACATACATACTACAGCAGCAGCACGTCACCTGTACACACATAGTACTCACTAGTACTACATATATACTACAGCAGCAGCACGTCACCTGTACACACGTAGTACTCACTAGTACTACATACATACTACTGCAGCAGCAGCACGTCACCTGTACACACGTAGTACTCACTAGTACTACATACATACTACAGCAGCAGCACGTCACCTGTACACACGTAGTACTCACTAGTACTACATACATACTACTGCAGCAGCAGCACGTCACCTGTACACACGTAGTACTCACTAGTACTACATACATACTACTGCAGCAGCACGTCACCTGTACACACATAGTACTCACTAGTACTACATACATACTACTGCAGCAGCAGCACGTCACCTGTACACACGTAGTACTCACTAGTACTACATACATACTACTGCAGCAGCAGCACGTCACCTGTACACACATAGTACTCACTAGTACTACATACATACTACTGCAGCAGCAGCACGTCACCTGTACACACATAGTACTCACTAGTACTACATACATACTACTGCAGCAGCAGCACGTCACCTGTACACACGTAGTACTCACTAGTACTACATACATACTACAGCAGCAGCACGTCACCTGTACACACGTAGTACTCACTAGTACTACATACATACTACTGCAGCAGCAGCACGTCACCTGTACACACATAGTACTCACTAGTACTGCATACATACTACTGCAGCAGCACGTCACCTGTACACACGTAGTACTCACTAGTACTACATACATACTACTGCAGCAGCAGCACGTCACCTGTACACACATAGTACTCACTAGTACTACATACATACTACTGCAGCAGCAGCACGTCACCTGTACACACGTAGTACTCACTAGTACTACATACATACTACAGCAGCAGCACGTCACCTGTACACACGTAGTACTCACTAGTACTACATACATACTACTGCAGCAGCAGCACGTCACCTGTACACACATAGTACTCACTAGTACTACATACATACTACTGCAGCAGCAGCACGTCACCTGTACACACGTAGTACTCACTAGTACTACATACATACTACTGCAGCAGCAGCACGTCACCTGTACACACATAGTACTCACGAGTACTACATACATACTACAGCAGCAGCACGTCACCTGTACACACGTAGTACTCACTAGTACTACATACATACTACTGCAGCAGCAGCACGTCACCTGTACACACATAGTACTCACTAGTACAACATACATACTACAGCAGCAGCACGTCACCTGTACACACGTAGTACTCACTAGTACTACATACATACTACAGCAGCAGCACGTCACCTGTACACACGTAGTACTCACTAGTACTACATACATACTACTGCAGCAGCAGCACGTCACCTGTACACACATAGTACTCACTAGTACTACATACATACTACAGCAGCAGCACGTCACCTGTACACACATAGTACTCACTAGTACTACATATATACTACAGCAGCAGCACGTCACCTGTACACACGTAGTACTCACTAGTACTACATACATACTACTGCAGCAGCAGCACGTCACCTGTACACACATAGTACTCACTAGTACTACATACATACTACAGCAGCAGCACGTCACCTGTACACACATAGTACTCACTAGTACTACATATATACTACAGCAGCAGCACGTCACCTGTACACACGTAGTACTCACTAGTACTACATACATACTACTGCAGCAGCAGCACGTCACCTGTACACACGTAGTACTCACTAGTACTACATACATACTACAGCAGCAGCACGTCACCTGTACACACGTAGTACTCACTAGTACTACATACATACTACTGCAGCAGCAGCACGTCACCTGTACACACGTAGTACTCACTAGTACTACATACATACTACTGCAGCAGCACGTCACCTGTACACACATAGTACTCACTAGTACTACATACATACTACTGCAGCAGCAGCACGTCACCTGTACACACGTAGTACTCACTAGTACTACATACATACTACTGCAGCAGCAGCACGTCACCTGTACACACATAGTACTCACTAGTACAACATACATACTACTGCAGCAGCAGCACGTCACCTGTACACACGTAGTACTCACTAGTACTACATACATACTACTACAGCAGCAGCACGTCACCTGTACACACGTAGTACTCACTAGTACTACATACATACTACAGCAGCAGCACGTCACCTGTACACACGTAGTACTCACTAGTACTACATACATACTACTGCAGCAGCAGCACGTCACCTGTACACACATAGTACTCACTAGTACTACATACATACTACAGCAGCAGCACGTCACCTGTACACACATAGTACTCACTAGTACTACATATATACTACAGCAGCAGCACGTCACCTGTACACACGTAGTACTCACTAGTACTACATACATACTACTGCAGCAGCAGCACGTCACCTGTACACACATAGTACTCACTAGTACTACATACATACTACTGCAGCAGCAGCACGTCACCTGTACACACATAGTACTCACTAGTACTACATACATACTACTGCAGCAGCAGCACGTCACCTGTACACACGTAGTACTCACTAGTACTACATACATACTACTGCAGCAGCAGCACGTCACCTGTACACACATAGTACTCACTAGTACTACATATATACTACAGCAGCAGCACGTCACCTGTACACACGTAGTACTCACTAGTACTACATACATACTACTGCAGCAGCAGCACGTCACCTGTACACACGTAGTACTCACTAGTACTACATACATACTACTGCAGCAGCAGCACGTCACCTGTACACACGTAGTACTCACTAGTACTACATACATACTACTGCAGCAGCAGCACGTCACCTGTACACACATAGTACTCACTAGTACTACATACATACTACTGCAGCAGCAGCACGTCACCTGTACACACGTAGTACTCACTAGTACTACATACATACTACTGCAGCAGCAGCACGTCACCTGTACACACATAGTTCTCACTAGTACTACATACATACTACTGCAGCAGCAGCACGTCACCTGTACACACATAGTTCTCACTAGTACTACATACATACTACTGCAGCAGCACGTCACCTGTACACACGTAGTACTCACTAGTACTACATACATACTACTGCAGCAGCAGCACGTCACCTGTACACACATAGTACTCACTAGTACTACATACATACTACAGCAGCAGCACGTCACCTGTACACACGTAGTACTCACTAGTACTACATACATACTACTGCAGCAGCAGCACGTCACCTGTACACACGTAGTACTCACTAGTACTACATACATACTACAGCAGCAGCACGTCACCTGTACACACGTAGTACTCACTAGTACTACATACATACTACTGCAGCAGCAGCACGTCACCTGTACACACGTAGTACTCACTAGTACTACATACATACTACTGCAGCAGCAGCACGTCACCTGTACACACATAGTACTCACTAGTACTACATACATACTACTGCAGCAGCAGCACGTCACCTGTACACACGTAGTACTCACTAGTACTACATACATACTACAGCAGCAGCACGTCACCTGTACACACGTAGTACTCACTAGTACTACATACATACATACTACAGCAGCAGCACGTCACCTGTACACACGTAGTACTCACTAGTACTACATACATACTACTGCAGCAGCAGCACGTCACCTGTACACACGTAGTACTCACTAGCACTACATACATACTACTGCAGCAGCAGCACGTCACCTGTACACACATAGTACTCACTAGTACTACATACATACTACAGCAGCAGCACGTCACCTGTACACACGTAGTACTCACTAGTACTACATACATACATACTACAGCAGCAGCACGTCACCTGTACACACGTAGTACTCACTAGTACTACATACATACTACTGCAGCAGCAGCACGTCACCTGTACACACGTAGTACTCACTAGCACTACATACATACTACTGCAGCAGCAGCACGTCACCTGTACACACATAGTACTCACTAGTACTACATACATACTACAGCAGCAGCACGTCACCTGTACACACATAGTACTCACTAGTACTACATACATACTACTGCAGCAGCAGCACGTCACCTGTACACACATAGTACTCACTAGTACTACATACATACTACAGCAGCAGCAGCACGTCACCTGTACACACATAGTACTCACTAGTACTACATACATACTACAGCAGCAGCACGTCACCTGTACACACGTAGTACTCACTAGTACTACATACATACTACAGCAGCAGCACGTCACCTGTACACACGTAGTACTCACTAGTACTACATACATACTACAGCAGCAGCACGTCACCTGTACACACATAGTACTCACTAGTACTACATACATACTACTGCAGCAGCAGCACGTCACCTGTACACACATAGTACTCACTAGTACTACATACATACTACTGCAGCAGCAGCACGTCACCTGTACACACGTAGTACTCACTAGTACTACATACATACTACAGCAGCAGCACGTCACCTGTACACACATAGTACTCACTAGTACTACATACATACTACTGCAGCAGCAGCACGTCACCTGTACACACGTAGTACTCACTAGTACTACATACATACTACTGCAGCAGCAGCACGTCACCTGTACACACGTAGTACTCACTAGTACTACATACATACTACTGCAGCAGCAGCACGTCACCTGTACACACATAGTTCTCACTAGTACTACATACATACTACAGCAGCAGCACGTCACCTGTACACACATAGTACTCACTAGTACTACATACATACTACAGCAGCAGCACGTCACCTGTACACACGTAGTACTCACTAGTACTACATACATACTACTGCAGCAGCAGCACGTCACCTGTACACACATAGTACTCACTAGTACTACATACATACTACTGCAGCAGCAGCACGTCACCTGTACACACATAGTACTCACTAGTACTACATACATACTACAGCAGCAGCACGTCACCTGTACACACATAGTACTCACTAGTACTACATACATACTACTGCAGCAGCAGCACGTCACCTGTACACACATAGTACTCACTAGTACTTCATCTTTACTACTACATCTGTACTACTACACCAGCAGTGCTACATCTGAAAAACATCATCAGTAGTACTTCCTTAGTGGTACTGTCATCAGCTGAGTGTGTTCAGAGTGAATATGTATGAACAGAGCAGTAAAACGTACTTTATAGACACGAGTCTTAATACGAGACAAACATGACTGGAGTACCAAAACGCAGTTTTTAATTAGTGATAAAGGATAAAAAGATGTTTTATTTTGCTCACTTCAAACTTTTATATTAATATAATAAATAAAATAAATTATATTTTATATCAGGCTCAAGTTCTTTTCAAGTAAAGTCTTAAAGATTTGGGCTTTAAAAGTGAAATGAGCCCTTAAACTGAGTAAAAGCTGAAGCACTTCATCACAGGTACACGTGCACCACCTTTTTTCAAGTGTGTGCTCTACGCATGCGCACAGCGCACCTTGGAAGCGGCTCATCAGCGGACTCAGGTCGCAAACTTTGCCCAGGAACGACACCCAGAGATCGGCCTCGGTGTTGTGCGCCGCCACTTCAGAGGGAGTGAAGAACCGAGGCCGCTGCATCGGACAGGAAACACGCACACGCGAGGTTACAGAGTGAACGAGACGTTTCCGTGGCAGGACTGTTGTCACGTTACTATGGTAACGTGGACCGAGGGGGCGGGGCTTCCGCAACTATCAACATCCGGTCCGCAGTTTGTTTTTTTTGGGAACTTTATTGAACAGATATAGAAACAAAACAAAGGCACGTGCTCTTCACGCACTCTCACGTAAACAGTTCACAGACCGAACTTACAAAATATTGTAATAGAAAATGTTTTGTATTTATCAAAACAGACAAGTAAATGAAAACGTTTCTGTTTATGAATTCCAAACAGGAACTTCAGAAACATTTCCAGAAAAACTTCCTGCCAAATACTGAGCCAGTAAACGTCATTCTGTTCTCAGTAAAGATCACCATTACTACTACACCAGTAGTACTACAACAGTACTACTACACCAGCAGTACTACACCAGTAGTACTACAACAGTACTACTACACCAGCAGTACTACACCAGTAGTACCACACCAGTACTACTACACCAGTACTACTACACCAATATTACAACACCACCAGTACTACACCAGCAGTATTTCACCACCAGTACTACACCAGTAGTACTACACCAGCAGTACTACACCAGTAGTACCACACCAGTACAACTACACCAGTACTACTACACCAATATTACAACACCACCAGTACTACACCAGCAGTATTTCACCACCAGTACTACTACACCAGTATTACTACACCAGTAGTACTACACCAGTGCTACTACACCAGCAGTACTAAACAAGCAGTTCTACAACAGCAGTACTACACCAGTAATACTACACCAGAAGTACTACACCAGCAGTACTACACCAGTACTACTACACCAGCAGTACTACACCAGTAATACTACACCAGAAGTACTACACCAGCAGTACTACACCAGTACTACTACACCAGCAGTACTACACCAGTACTACTACACCAGCAGTACTACACCAGTAATACTACACCAGAAGTACTACACCAGCAGTACTACACCAGTACTACTACACCAGCAGTAGTACACAAGTAGTACTACACAAGCAATACTACACCAATATTAAAACACCACCAGTACTACACCAGCAGTATTTCACCACCAGTACTACACCAGTACTACTACACCAGAAGTACTTCACCAGCAGTACTAAACCAGCAGTACTAAACCAGCAGTTCTACACCAGTAGTACTACACCAGTACTACTACACCAGTAGTACTACACCAGTGCTACTACACCAGCAGTACTAAACCAGCAGTTCTACAACAGCAGTACTACACCAGTAATACTACACCAGTACTACTACACCAGCAGTAGTACACCTGTAGTAGTACACAAGTAGTACTACACAAGCAATACTAGACCAATATTACTACACCAGCAGTACTACACCAGTACTACTACACCACCAGTACTACACCAATACTACTACACCAGTAGTACTACACCAGTACATGTACACCAGCAGTACTAAACCAGTAATACTACACCAGTACTACTACACCAGCAAGACTACACTAGTACTAATACATCAGCAGTACAACATCACCAGTACTACACGAGCAGTACTACACCAGTACTACTACACCAGAAGTACTTCACCAGCAGTACTACACCAATAGTACTATACCAGTACTACTACACCAGCAGGACGACACCAGTAGTACTACACAAGCAGTACTAGACCAGTAGTACTACACCAATATTACTACACCAGCATTACTACACAAGAAGTACTACACCAGCAGTACTTCACAAGCTGGACTAATCCAGTACTACTACACCAGCAGTACTACACCAATACTACTACACCAGCAGTACTAAACCAGTACTACTACACCAGCAGAACTACACCAGTAGTACTGCACCAGCAGTACTACACCAGTACTACTACACCAGCAGTACTAAACCATCAGTTTTACATGTGGTAGTACTACACCAGCAGTATTACACCAGTGCTACTACGCCAGCAGTACTATACCAGTAATACTACACCAGCAGTACTACGCCAGTACTACTACACCAGTACTAAGACATCAGCAGAACTATACCAACAGGACTACACCAGCAGTACTACACCAGTAGTACTAAACGAGCATTTCTACACCAGCAGTACTACACCAGTACCAGTACTACACCAGCAGTACTATACCAGTACTACTACACCAGAAGTACTACACCAGCAGTACTACACTAGTAGTACTTCACCAATACTACTACACCAGCAGTACTACACCAGTACAAATACACCAGCAGTACTAAACCAGTAACACTACATCAGTACTACTACACCAGCAATACTACACTAGTTCTAAGACATCAGCAGTACAACACCACCAGTACTACACCAGCGGTACTACGCCAGTACTACTACACCAGATGTACTTAACCAGCAGTACTACACCAATAGTACTGTACCAGTACTACTACACCAGCAGTACTACACCAGTACTACTACAACAGCAGTACTACACCAGCAGTACTAAACAAGCAGTACTACACCAGAAGTACTACACAACCAGTACTACACCAGTACTACTACAACAGCAGTACTACACCAGCAGTACTAAACAAGCAGTACTACACCAGAAGTACTACACAACCAGTACTAAACCAGCACTACTTCACCAGCAGTACTACACCAGCAGTACTAAACAAGCAGTACGACACCAGTAGTACTACACAACCAGTACGAGAGCAGTAGTACTACTCCAGTACCACTACACCAGCAGGACTACACCAGCAGTACTACACTAGTATTACCACACCAGCAGTACTACATCAGTAGTACTACACCATTACTACTAGACTAGCAGTACTACACCAGTACTACTATACAAGCAGTACTAAACCAGCATCACTACACCTGTACTACTGCACCAGCAGTACTACTCCAGTGGTACTACACCAGTAGTACTACGCCAGCAGTACTACACCATTAGCACCACACCAGTACTACTACACCAGCAGTACCACACCAGTACTACTAGTTCAGCAGTACTACATCAGTACTACTATACAAGGAGTACTACACCAGTAGTACAACACCAGCAGTACTACACCAGCAGGACGACGCCAGCAGTACTACACCAATATTATTACACCAGCAGTACTACACCAATATTATTACACCAGCAGTACTAAACCTGTTCTACTACAGCAGCAGTACTACACCAGGAGTGCTATACCAGTACTACTACACTAGCAGTACTACACCAATATTGCTACACCAGCAGTACTACCCCAGCATTACTACACCAGCAGTACTGCACAAACAGTACTTCATCAGCAGTACTATACCAGCAGTGCTACACCAGTACTACTACACCAGCAGTAATACATCACCAGTACTACACCAATATTACTACACCACCAGTACTACACCAGCAGTAAAACACAAGCAGCACTACACCAGTACTGCTACACCAGTAGTACTAAAGCAGCAGTACTACACCAGCAGTACTACACCAGTAGTGCTACACCAGTAGTACTAAAGCAGCAGTACTACACCAGCAGCACTACACCAATACTACTACACCAGCAGTAATACACCAGTACTACTACACAACCAGTACTACACCAGCAGTACTACACAACCAGTACTACACCAGCAGTACTACACAAGCAGGACTACACCAGTAGTGCTACACAACCAGTACTACACCAGCAGTACTACACCAGTAGTACTACACAACCAGTACTACACCAGCAGTACTACACAAGCAGGACTACACCAGTACTACTACACCAGCAGTACTAAAGCAGCAGCACTACACCAGCAGGACTACACTAGTAGTACTACACCAGCAGTACTACACCGGTAGTACTACACCAGCAGGACTACACTAGTAGTACTACACCAGCAGTACTACACCGGTAGTACTACACCAGCAGGACTACACTAGTAGTACTACACCAGCAGTACTACACCGGTAGTACTACACCAGAAGGACTACACTGGTAGTACTACACCAGCAGTACTACACCTCGCTGATCCAGGGCCGTTTCCCGCTGTGTCGGGGCCCGGGGCCCCATGCTGTAGGGGGGCCTCTAGTTGTCAGTGATGAGGAGATTTTAACACTTTGGATGGTCTAACGTGTCGCCATCTGTTCCACACTTATTAAAATACAACATCTAAAGTTCAGCAAGGTAGACTGGTTTAAAAAACACGATAATACAAAGAGTCACGTATAAATAATAAATAGAATAGATTCAGTATTTATTATTTATAAGAAAATTTAACCTCAAACAATAAAAGTTTAACAAGAAAACCAAACCAGCACATCAAATAATGCTGAATGGGCGTTTTCTCACTCTATCAGCAGAACACATCATTATAACTCCAGTTATTTACAGTAACAGTCACCATGTCCTCTATATGTCAGCTTCCTGTTTTTATCTGCAAACTCATCAGTGATGTCCTGACAGCTGCTTCCCGTCTCATGATGGGTGGAGATTACTGCAGGAGCAGTAGGCGCTCCTGTCCCATGGATGACCTCAGTTTTCATGGGCTTCAGCCTGGAGACGCTCCTCTCTTCTACAGCAGGCGCCTCTTAGGGCGACCCCAGACTGCAGCTCCTCAGGCCGAGTGCCGGCGCCTCTTAGGGCGACCCCAGACCGATGCAGCTCCTCAGGCCGAGTGCCGGCGCCTCTTAGGGCGACCCCAGACTGCAGCTCCTCAGGCCGAGTGCCGGCGCCTCTTAGGGCGACCCCAGACCGATGCAGCTCCTCAGGCCGAGTGCCGGCGCCTCTTAGGGCGACCCCAGACTGCAGCTCCTCAGGCCGAGTGCCGGCGCCTCTTAGGGCGACCCCAGACTGCAGCTCCTCAGGCTGAGTGCCGGCATCTCTTAGGGCGACCTCAGACTGCAGCTCCTCAGGCCGAGTGCCGGCATCTCTTAGGGCGACCCCAGACTGCAGCTCCTCAGGCCGAGTGCCGGCATCTCTTAGGGCGACCCCAGACTGCAGCTCCTCAGGCCGAGTGCCGGCGCCTCTTAGGGCGACCCCAGACTGATGCAGCTCCTCAGGCCGAGTGCCGGCGTCTCTTAGGGCGACCCCAGACTGCAGCTCCTCAGGCCGAGTGCCGGCATCTCTTAGGGCGACCTCAGACTGCAGCTCCTCAGGCCGAGTGCCGGCGCCTCTTAGGGCGACCCTAGACTGATGCAGCTCCTCAGGCCGAGTGCCGGCGCCTCTTAGGGCGACCCCAGACTGCAGCTCCTCAGGCCGAGTGCCGGCATCTCTTAGGGCGACCCCAGACTGCAGCTCCTCAGGCCGAGTGCCGGCGTCTCTTAGGGCGACCCCAGACTGCAGCTCCTCAGGCCGAGTGCCGGCGCCTCTTAGGGCGACCCCAGACTGCAGCTCCTCAGGCCGAGTGCCGGCGCCTCTTAGGGCGACCCCAGACTGATGCAGCTCCTCAGGCCGAGTGCCGGCGCCTCTTAGGGCGACCTCAGACTGCAGCTCCTCAGGCCGAGTGCCGGCGCCTCTTAGGGCGACCTCAGACTGCAGCTCCTCAGGCCGAGTGCCGGCGCCTCTTAGGGCGACCCCAGACTGCAGCTCCTCAGGCCGAGTGCCGGCGCCTCTTAGGGCGACCCCAGACTGCAGCTCCTCAGGCCGAGTGCCGGCATCTCTTAGGGCGACCCCAGACTGCAGCTCCTCAGGCCGAGTGCCGGCGCCTCTTAGGGCGACCCCAGACCGATGCAGCTCCTCAGGCCGAGTGCCGGCGCCTCTTAGGGCGACCTCAGACTGCAGCTCCTCAGGCCGAGTGCCGGCGCCTCTTAGGGCGACCCCAGACTGCAGCTCCTCAGGCCGAGTGCCGGCGCCTCTTAGGGCGACCCCAGACCGATGCAGCTCCTCAGGCTGAGTGCCGGCATCTCTTAGGGCGACCTCAGACTGCAGCTCCTCAGGCTGAGTGCCGGCATCTCTTAGGGCGACCTCAGACTGCAGCTCCTCAGGCCGAGTGCCGGCGCCTCTTAGGGCGACCCCAGACTGCAGCTCCTCAGGCCGAGTGCCGGCATCTCTTAGGGCGACCCCAGACTGCAGCTCCTCAGGCCGAGTGCCGGCATCTCTTAGGGCGACCCCAGACTGCAGCTCCTCAGGCCGAGTGCCGGCGCCTCTTAGGGCGACCCCAGACTGATGCAGCTCCTCAGGCCGAGTGCCGGCGTCTCTTAGGGCGACCCCAGACTGCAGCTCCTCAGGCCGAGTGCCGGCGTCTCTTAGGGCGACCTCAGACTGCAGCTCCTCAGGCCGAGTGCCGGCGCCTCTTAGGGCGACCCTAGACTGATGCAGCTCCTCAGGCCGAGTGCCGGCGCCTCTTAGGGCGACCCCAGACTGCAGCTCCTCAGGCCGAGTGCCGGCATCTCTTAGGGCGACCCCAGACTGCAGCTCCTCAGGCCGAGTGCCGGCGTCTCTTAGGGCGACCCCAGACTGCAGCTCCTCAGGCCGAGTGCCGGCGCCTCTTAGGGCGACCCCAGACTGCAGCTCCTCAGGCCGAGTGCCGGCATCTCTTAGGGCGACCCCAGACTGCAGCTCCTCAGGCCGAGTGCCGGCGTCTCTTAGGGCGACCCCAGACTGCAGCTCCTCAGGCCGAGTGCCGGCGCCTCTTAGGGCGACCCCAGACTGATGCAGCTCCTCAGGCCGAGTGCCGGCGCCTCTTAGGGCGACCTCAGACTGCAGCTCCTCAGGCCGAGTGCCGGCGCCTCTTAGGGCGACCTCAGACTGCAGCTCCTCAGGCCGAGTGCCGGCGTCTCTTAGGGCGACCCCAGACTGATGCAGCTCCTCAGGCCGAGTGCCGGCGTCTCTTAGGGCGACCCCAGACTGCAGCTCCTCAGGCCGAGTGCCGGCGCCTCTTAGGGCGACCACAGACCGATGCAGCTCCTCAGGCCGAATGCCGGCGTCTCTTAGGGCGACCCCAGACTGCAGCTCCTCAGGCCGAGTGCCGGCGTCTCTTAGGGCGACCCCAGACCGATGCAGCTCCTCAGGCCGAATGCCGGCGCCTCTTAGGGCGACCCCAGACCGATGCAGCTCCTCAGGCCGAGTGCCGGCGCCTCTTAGGGCGACCCCAGACCGATGCAGCTCCTCAGGCCGAGTGCCGGCGTCTCTTAGGGCGACCCCAGACTGCAGCTCCTCAGGCCGAGTGCCGGCGCCTCTTAGGGCGACCCCAGACTGATGCAGCTCCTCAGGCCGAGTGCCGGCGCCTCTTAGGGCGACCCCAGACCGATGCAGCTCCTCAGGTCGAGTGCCGGCGCCTCTTAGGGCGACCCCAGACTGCAGCTCCTCAGGCCGAGTGCCGGCGCCTCTTAGGGCGACCCCAGACTGATGCAGCTCCTCAGGCCGAGTGCCGGCGCCTCTTAGGGCGACCCCAGACTGCAGCTCCTCAGGCCGAGTGCCGGCTCCTCTTAGGGCGACCCCAGACTGCAGCTCCTCAGGCCGAGTCCCGGCGTCTCTTAGGGCGACCCCAGACCGATGCAGCTCCTCAGGTCGAGTGCCGGCGCCTCTTAGGGCGACCCCAGACCGATGCAGCTCCTCAGGCCGAGTGCCGGCATCTCTTAGGGCGACCCCAGACTGCAGCTCCTCAGGCCGAGTGCCGGCGCCTCTTAGGGCGACCCCAGACTGATGCAGCTCCTCAGGCCGAGTGCCGGCGCCTCTTAGGGCGACCCCAGACCGATGCAGCTCCTCAGGCCGAGTGCCGGCGCCTCTTAGGGCGACCTCAGACTGCAGCTCCTCAGGCCGAGTGCCGGCGCCTCTTAGGGCGACCCCAGACTGATGCAGCTCCTCAGGCCGAGTGCCGGCGCCTCTTAGGGCGACCCCAGACCGATGCAGCTCCTCAGGCCGAGTGCCGGCGCCTCTTAGGGCGACCCCAGACTGATGCAGCTCCTCAGGCCGAGTGCCGGCGCCTCTTAGGGCGACCTCAGACTGCAGCTCCTCAGGCCGAGTGCCGGCGCCTCTTAGGGCGACCCCAGACTGCAGCTCCTCAGGCCGAATGCCGGCGCCTCTTAGGGCGACCTCAGACTGCAGCTCCTCAGGCCGAGTGCCGGCGTCTCTTAGGGCGACCCCAGACTGGTGCAGCTCCTCAGGCCGAGTGCCGGCGTCTCTTAGGGCGACCCCAGACTGCAGCTCCTCAGGCCGAGTGCCGGCGCCTCTTAGGGCGACCACAGACCGATGCAGCTCCTCAGGCCGAATGCCGGCGTCTCTTAGGGCGACCCCAGACTGCAGCTCCTCAGGCCGAGTGCCGGCGTCTCTTAGGGCGACCCCAGACCGATGCAGCTCCTCAGGCCGAATGCCGGCGCCTCTTAGGGCGACCCCAGACCGATGCAGCTCCTCAGGCCGAGTGCCGGCGCCTCTTAGGGCGACCCCAGACCGATGCAGCTCCTCAGGCCGAGTGCCGGCGTCTCTTAGGGCGACCCCAGACTGCAGCTCCTCAGGCCGAGTGCCGGCGCCTCTTAGGGCGACCCCAGACTGCAGCTCCTCAGGCCGAGTGCCGGCGCCTCTTAGGGCGACCCCAGACCGATGCAGCTCCTCAGGTCGAGTGCCGGCGCCTCTTAGGGCGACCCCAGACTGCAGCTCCTCAGGCCGAGTGCCGGCGCCTCTTAGGGCGACCCCAGACTGATGCAGCTCCTCAGGCCGAGTGCCGGCGCCTCTTAGGGCGACCCCAGACTGCAGCTCCTCAGGCCGAGTGCCGGCTCCTCTTAGGGCGACCCCAGACTGCAGCTCCTCAGGCCGAGTCCCGGCGTCTCTTAGGGCGACCCCAGACCGATGCAGCTCCTCAGGTCGAGTGCCGGCGCCTCTTAGGGCGACCCCAGACCGATGCAGCTCCTCAGGCCGAGTGCCGGCATCTCTTAGGGCGACCCCAGACTGCAGCTCCTCAGGCCGAGTGCCGGCGCCTCTTAGGGCGACCCCAGACTGATGCAGCTCCTCAGGCCGAGTGCCGGCGCCTCTTAGGGCGACCCCAGACCGATGCAGCTCCTCAGGCCGAGTGCCGGCGCCTCTTAGGGCGACCTCAGACTGCAGCTCCTCAGGCCGAGTGCCGGCGCCTCTTAGGGCGACCCCAGACTGATGCAGCTCCTCAGGCCGAGTGCCGGCGCCTCTTAGGGCGACCCCAGACCGATGCAGCTCCTCAGGCCGAGTGCCGGCGCCTCTTAGGGCGACCCCAGACTGATGCAGCTCCTCAGGCCGAGTGCCGGCGCCTCTTAGGGCGACCCCAGACTGATGCAGCTCCTCAGGCCGAGTGCCGGCGCCTCTTAGGGCGACCCCAGACTGCAGCTCCTCAGGCCGAGTGCCGGCATCTCTTAGGGCGACCCCAGACTGCAGCTCCTCAGGCCGAGTGCCGGCATCTCTTAGGGCGACCTCAGACTGCAGCTCCTCAGGCCGAGTGCCGGCGCCTCCTCAGGCCGAGTGCCGGCGCCTCTTAGGGCGACCCCAGACCGATGCAGCTCCTCAGGTCGAGTGCCGGCGCCTCTTAGGGCGACCCCAGACTGCAGCTCCTCAGGCCGAGTGCCGGCGCCTCTTAGGGCGACCCCAGACTGCAGCTCCTCAGGCCGAGTGCCGGCGCCTCTTAGGGCGACCCCAGACTGCAGCTCCTCAGGCCGAATGCCGGCGCCTCTTAGGGCGACCCCAGACCGATGCAGCTCCTCAGGCCGAGTGCCGGCGCCTCTTAGGGCGACCCCAGACTGCAGCTCCTCAGGCCGAATGCCGGCGCCTCTTAGGGCGACCCCAGACCGATGCAGCTCCTCAGGCCGAATGCCGGCGCCTCTTAGGGCGACCCCAGACCGATGCAGCTCCTCAGGCCGAATGCCGGCGCCTCTTAGGGCGACCCCAGACCGATGCAGCTCCTCAGGCCGAGTGCCGGCGCCTCTTAGGGCGACCCCAAAGAGACGCCGGCTCTTCCGGCTCTTCCAAATGCTTCTTGTGGAGGAAGGTGAGGAGCAGTCACCTCATCGGAAGGCTAGCTTGGGAAGTGTTCGGCCTCCACAGCCAGCTCCTTTCCATCAATGTCCCTCTCCTCTCCGGTTTCAGACCGCTCCTTTCAGGATTCTCTTCAGGATGCCTCTTCAAGGCATTTGCTAACGGCTCTTCTTCACAGGCTAGGGGCTTTTTCTGCTTCCTAGCTTTTCCTCTTCAGGTGCAGCTTCCACATTCATCTCCTCACACGCTGCTGTAGCAGAGGAAGATGAAGCCAGGTCCTCTGGACATCTGTGTGCCGTATTCAGGAGGTTACCGCCACACCAAGCTGCATGTTGGAAGCATAGTGCGTATATATGAAAGATGGACGGAGCCTTTGGCGGTTAAAAGTGAAGCCTATGCGGAAGTGTATAAAACTCCAGTTCCCCCTTCATCCACTAGGGGCTGCAAAACAGAGCGAATCCCCACAGACTCCCATGTTAGAAAGACCAACTTCACAGCAGGAATAAACATGTTTACAGCAGAAATAAACATGTTTACAGCAGAAACAAACATGTTTATAGCAGAAACAAACATGTTTATAGCAGAAATAAACATGTTTACAGCAGAAACAAACATGTTTACAGCAGGAATAAACACGTTTACAGCAGAAACAAACATGTTTACAGCAGGAATAAACACGTTTACAGCAGAAATAAACACATTTACAACAGAAATAAACACATTTACAGCAGAAACAAACATGTTTACAGCAGGAATAAACACGTTTACAGCAGAAATAAACACATTTACAACAGAAATAAACACATTTACAGCAGAAACAAACATGTTTACAGCAGGAATAAACACGTTTACAGCAGAAATAAACACATTTACAACAGAAATAAACACATTTACAGCAGAAACAAACATGTTTACAGCAGGAATAAACACGTTTACAGCAGAAACAAACATGTTTACAGCAGGAATAAACACGTTTACAGCAGAAATAAACACATTTACAACAGAAATAAACACATTTACAGCAGAAACAAACATGTTTACAGCAGGAATAAACACGTTTACAGCAGAAATAAACACATTTACAACAGAAATAAACACATTTACAGCAGAAACAAACATGTTTACAGCAGGAATAAACACGTTTACAGCAGAAATAAACACATTTACAACAGAAATAAACACATTTACAGCAGAAACAAACATGTTTACAGCAGGAATAAACATGTTTACAGCAGAAATAAACACATTTACAGCAGAAATAAACACATTTACAACAGAAATAAACACATTTACAGCAGAAACAAACATGTTTACAGCAGGAATAAACACGTTTACAGCAGAAATAAACACATTTACAGCAGAAACAAACATGTTTACAGCAGGAATAAACACGTTTACAGCAGAAATAAACACATTTACAACAGAAATAAACACATTTACAGCAGAAACAAACATGTTTACAGCAGGAATAAACACGTTTACAGCAGAAATAAACACATTTACAACAGAAATAAACACGTTTACAGCAGAAACAAACATGTTTACAGCAGGAATAAACACGTTTACAGCAGGAATAAACATGTTTACAGCAGGAATAAACACAGGAATAAACACGTTTACAGCCTGGTTCAAAAATCAATTTTTGGTTAAATAGGTCAGGTTTACCTTCATGACAACTGTGAGGGGAGTGAACTTTTTTCTAACCCGATCTCCCGCTTCAAGTCAGAAGAACGTAGAACAACCGCAGTTTTTAGCTGGTTAACATTGGACTTAGCTTTAGCCCGCTTACCTCCGTTAGCTGGTTAGCTCCTGTTATCTCCGGGTTAGCACGGTTAGCTCTTAGCTCCGCCTCTTTGCCCATATTTGTATTTTCTGGGCGAGATGACACGCATGATGCTGCCAAGATGGTGATGGTAGGAACCGCCCACCGAGCTTCAATTCAGCTCTTCAGAAACCTACGGGTGACGTCACGGAGGCTCCGTCAATCTTTCTATATACAGTTCACGGTTGGGAGGCTGCAGGAGCTCGCTGACATGGGTCACATGGTGTAGAATGTCATCCCATACCAAAGTGCAAAGCAGAAATCTGTATGACCCAACCTCCTCCGCCAAACTTTGGTGTTCAGCCTTGGTCAGAGGATCTGTCACTTCTTTCCTGACCTCCAACGGTGCTTCCCTGATATCAGAAGCCGAGTTCCGTGCTGCCTCTATGCCGTCAACTCTCCCACCGTGTGTTCCTCTGAATGCAGCAGCGACACGTTCCCTCAGGAGGCGTCTTTGTGGTGCTGCTGAATAAAGGCTGGACAGTTTCTGCTTCTGGCATCTGATGAGGCGTGTGCTGCACCAGGCGCCAGGTTCAGGGAACACGTCCCACATGGAACATGACGTCCATGAGGCGTGTGCTGCACCAGGCGCCAGGTTCAGGGAACACGTCCCACATGGAACATGACGTCCATGAGGCGTGTGCTGCACCAGGCGCCAGGTTCAGGGAACACGTCCCACATGGAACATGACGTCCATGAGGCGTGTGCTGCACCAGGCGCCAGGTTCAGGGAACACGCCCCACGTGGAACATGACGTCCATGAGGCGTGTGCTGCACCAGGCGCCAGGTTCAGGGAACGTGCCCCACGTGGAACATGACGTCCATGAGGCGTGTGCTGCACCAGGCGCCAGGTTCAGGGAATACGTCCCACGTGGAACATGACGTCCATGAGGCGTGTGCTGCACCAGGCGCCGGGTTCAGGGAACACGCCCCACGTGGAACATGACGTCCATGAGGCGTGTGCTGCACCAGGCGCCAGGTTCAGGGAATACGTCCCACGTGGAACGTGACGTCCATGAGGCGTGTGCTGCACCAGGCGCCGGGTTCAGGGAACACGCCCCACGTGGAACATGACGTCCATGAGGCGTGTGCTGCACCAGGCGCCGGGTTCAGGGAACACGCCCCACGTGGAACATGACGTCCATGAGGCGTGTGCTGCACCAGGCGCCGGGTTCAGGGAACACGCCCCACGTGGAACGTGACGTCCATGAGGCGTGTGCTGCACCAGGCGCCGGGTTCAGGGAACACGCCCCACGTGGAACGTGACGTCCATGAGGCGTGTGCTGCACCAGGCGCCAGGTTCAGGGAACACGTCCCACATGGAACATGACGTCCATGAGGCGTGTGCTGCACCAGGCGCCAGGTTCAGGGAACGCGCCCCACGTGGAACATGACGTCCATGAGGCGTGTGCTGCAACAGGCGCCGGGTTCAGGGAATACGTCCCACGTGGAACATGACGTCCATGAGGCGTGTGCTGCACCAGGCGCCGGGTTCAGGGAACGCGCCCCACGTGGAACATGACGTCCATGAGGCGTGTGCTGCACCAGGCGCCAGGTTCAGGGAACGCGCCCCACGTGGAACATGACGTCCATGAGGCGTGTGCTGCACCAGGCGCCAGGTTCAGGGAACGCGTCCCACGTGGAACATGACGTCCATGAGGCGTGTGCTGCACCAGGCGCCAGGTTCAGGGAACGCGTCGCACGTGGAACATGACGTCCATGAGGCGTGTGCTGCACCAGGCGCCAGGTTCAGGGAACACGCCCCACGTGGAACGTGACGTCCATGAGGCGTGTGCTGCACCAGGCGCCAGGTTCAGGGAACGCGCCCCACATGGAACGTGACGTCCATGAGGCGTGTGCTGCACCAGGCGCCGGGTTCAGGGAACGCGTCCCACGTGGAACGTGACGTCCATCAGGCGTGTGCTGCACCAGGCGCCGGGTTCAGTTTGTTCCAAATCAGAGATGACAAACCAAGACGTGTTGTTTCAGACGTTACAAGAAATCCTAGAAAATGTTCCTGGATTTCTGCAGCTCTGTCCATCGTGACGTCTTTTCATCTGAATCAGAACTGTCTGCACGACCCTCAGAAACGTGGTGCTTATAGACACACTTCCTATCAGCATCATTGATCTGAGGTCTGATCACATGTAATATGAACCGCGTGTTCACGTCTCATATTGCATATTCATTGCAGCAGACCTGCTAATTGCAGGCACGCGGGTTACTCTGCACCTTCAACAGAAGCCTCATCCGCTTGGAAAGCTGTTTGCACATGCGTGTGCAGGGAGTCTGCACATGCGTGTGCAGGGACACATGTTTAGTCCGGTCAGACCTTCAGTAGACCCGGACCTGGATAGAGCTGCTTCTGGTTTCAGCCGAAGGAGGAAGTGAGACCTGCAGGCGGCTTCCTTCCTTCTACTGAGAAAACAGAAGCTGTTGGAAAAACAAAGCTCTGATCTGCAGATGTCAAAGTGATAGGTGGACATTTTCCCACAGAGGAGGAGGAGCAGGAGGAGGAGGAGGCTGAAGAGGAGGAGCAGGAGGAATAAGGCTGAAGAGGAGGAGCAGGAGGCTGAAGAGGAGGAGCAGGAGGAGGAGGCTGAAGAGGAGGAGCAGGAGGAGGAGGCTGAAGAGGAGGAACAGGAGGAGGAGGCTGAAGAGGAGGAACAGGAGGAGGAGGCTGAAGAGGAGGAACAGGAGGAGGAGGCTGAAGAGGAGGAGCAGGAGGAGGAGGCTGAAGAGGAGGAGCAGGAGGAGGAGGCTGAAGAGGGGGAGCAGCAGGAGGAGGCTGAAGAGGAGGAGCAGGAGGAGGAGGCTGAAGAGGAGGAGCAGGAGGAGGAGGCTGAAGAGGAGGAGCAGGAGGAGGAGGAATAAAACAGCGGTGCTTCCAGACAAGTGGAGCTGGCCGCCTGCGGAGCGACAGAAGGTGAGAACTGATTTTATTTCTGTCTCCAGATTGTGATGAAACATCTGGTTTGGATGACATCACAGGATCAATAACGATTATCAGGTTCTACTGATTGATCTTTTTCCATGTGACTGGTTTAACTGGGAACAGGTCGGCAATGTGACTGGTTTAACTGGGAATAGGTCGGTAATATGGCTGGTTTAACTGGGAATAGGTCGGTAATATGGCTGGTTTAACTGGGAACAGGTCGGTAACATGACTGGTTTAACTGGGAATAGGTCGGTAACGTGACTGGTTTAACTGGGAATAGGTCGGTAATATGGCTGGTTTAACTGGGAACAGGTCGGTAACGTGACTGGTTTAACTGGGAACAGGTCGGTAACGTGACTGGTTTAACTGGGAATAGGTCGGTAATATGGCTGGTTTAACTGGGAACAGGTCGGTAACGTGACTGGTTTAACTGGGAATAGGTCGGTAATATGGCTGGTTTAACTGGGAACAGGTCGGTAACGTGACTGGTTTAACTGGGAACAGGTCGGTAACGTGACTGGTTTAACTGGGAATAGGTCGGTAATATGGCTGGTTTAACTGGGAACAGGTCGGTAACGTGACTGGTTTAACTGGGAATAGGTCGGTAACATGACTGGTTTAACTGGGAATAGGTCGGTAACGTGACTGGTTTAACTGGGAATAGGTCGGTAATATGGCTGGTTTAACTGGGAACAGGTCGGTAACGTGACTGGTTTAACTGGGAACAGGTCGGTAACGTGACTGGTTTAACTGGGAATAGGTCGGTAATATGGCTGGTTTAACTGGGAACAGGTCGGTAACGTGACTGGTTTAACTGGGAACAGGTCGGTAACGTGACTGGTTTAACTGGGAACAGGTCGGTAACGTGACTGGTTTAACTGGGAATAGGTCAGTAATGTGACTGGTTTAACTGGGAACAGGTCGGTAACGTGACTGGTTTAACTGGGAATAGGTCGGTAATATGGCTGGTTTAACTGGGAACAGGTCAGTAACATGACTGGTTTAACTGGGAATAGGTCGGTAACGTGACTGGTTTAACTGGGAATAGGTCGGTAACGTGACTGGTTTAACTGGGAATAGGTTGGTAATATGGCTGGTTTAACTGGGAACAGGTCGGTAACGTGACTGGTTTAACTGGGAACAGGTCGGTAACGTGACTGGTTTAACTGGGAACAGGTCGGTAACGTGACTGGTTTAACTGGGAACAGGTCGGTAACGTGACTGGTTTAACTGGGAATAGGTCGGTAATGTGACTGGTTTAACTGGGAACAGGTCGGTAACGTGACTGGTTTAACTGGGAACAGGTCGGTAACGTGACTGGTTTAACTGGGAACAGGTCGGTAACGTGACTGGTTTAACTGGGAACAGGTCGGTAACGTGACTGGTTTAACTGGGAACAGGTCGGTAACGTGACTGGTTTAACTGGGAACAGGTCGGTAACGTGACTGGTTTAACTGGGAACAGGTCGGTAATGTGGCTGGTTTAACTGGGAACAGGTCGGTAACGTGACTGGTTTAACTGGGAACAGGTCGGTAACGTGACTGGTTTAACTGGGAACAGGTCGGTAACGTGACTGGTTTAACTGGGAACAGGTCGGTAACGTGACTGGTTTAACTGGGAACAGGTCGGTAACGTGACTGGTTTAACTGGGAACAGGTCGGTAACGTGACTGGTTTAACTGGGAACAGGTCGGTAACGTGACTGGTTTAACTGGGAACAGGTCGGTAACGTGACCGGTTTAACTGGGAACAGGTCGGTAATGTGACTGGTTTAACTGGGAACAGGTCGGTAACGTGACCGGATTAACTGGGAACAGGTCCGTAACGTGACCGGTTTAACTGGGAACAGGTCGGTAACGTGACCGGTTTAACTGGGAACAGGTCGGTAACGTGACCGGTTTAACTGGGAACAGGTCGGTAACGTGACCGGTTTAACTGGGAACAGGTCGGTAACGTGACCGGTTTAACTGGGAACAGGTCGGTAACGTGACTGGTTTAACTGGGAACAGGTCGGTAACGTGACTGGTTTAACTGGGAACAGGTCAGTAACGTGACCGGTTTAACTGGGAACAGGTCGGTAATGTGACTGGTTTAACTGGGAACAGGTCGGTAACGTGACCGGTTTAACTGGGAACAGGTCAGTAACGTGACCGGTTTAACTGGGAACAGGTCGGTAACGTGACCGGTTTAACTGGGAACAGGTCGGTAACGTGACTGGTTTAACTGTGAACAGGTCGGTAACGTGACTGGTTTAACTGGGAACAGGTCGGTAACGTGACTGGTTTAACTGGGAACAGGTCGGTAACGTGACCGGTTTAACTGGGAACAGGTCGGTAACGTGACTGGTTTAACTAGGAACAGGTCAGTAACGTGACTGGTTTAACTGGGAACAGGTCGGTAACGTGACTGGTTTAACTGGGAACAGGTCAGTAATGTGACTGGTTTAACTGGGAACAGGTCGGTAACGTGACTGGTTTAACTGGGAACAGGTCGGTAACGTGACTGGTTTAACTGGGAACAGGTCGGTAATATGGCTGGTTTAACTGGGAACAGGTCGGTAACGTGACTGGTTTAACTGGGAACAGGTCGGTAATATGGCTGGTTTAACTGGGAACAGGTCGGTAACGTGACTGGTTTAACTGGGAACAGGTCGGTAACGTGACTGGTTTAACTGGGAACAGGTCGGTAACGTGACTGGTTTAACTGGGAACAGGTCGGTAATGTAACTGGTTTAACTGGGAACAGGTCGGTAACGTGACTGGTTTAACTGGGAACAGGTCGGTAACGTGACTGGTTTAACTGGGAACAGGTCGGTAACGTGACTGGTTTAACTGGGAACAGGTCGGTAACGTGACTGGTTTAACTGGGAACAGGTCAGTAACGTGACCGGTTTAACTGGGAACAGGTCGGTAATGTGACTGGTTTAACTGGGAACAGGTCGGTAACGTGACCGGTTTAACTGGGAACAGGTCGGTAACGTGACCGGTTTAACTGGGAACAGGTCGGTAACGTGACTGGTTTAACTGGGAACAGGTCGGTAACGTGACTGGTTTAACTGGGAACAGGTCGGTAACGTGACTGGTTTAACTGGGAACAGGTCGGTAACGTGACCGGTTTAACTGGGAACAGGTCGGTAACATGACTGGTTTAACTGGGAACAGGTCGGTAACGTGACCGGTTTAACTGGGAACAGGTCGGTAACATGACTGGTTTAACTGGGAACAGGTCGGTAACGTGACCGGTTTAACTGGGAACAGGTCGGTAACGTGACCGGTTTAACTGGGAACAGGTTGGTAACGTGACTGGTTTAACTGGGAACAGGTCGGTAACGTGACTGGTTTAACTAGGAACAGGTCAGTAACGTGACTGGTTTAACTGGGAACAGGTCGGTAATGTGACTGGTTTAACTGGGAACAGGTCGGTAACGTGACTGGTTTAACTGGGAACAAGTCGGTAATGTGACTGGTTTAACTGGGAACAGGTCGGTAACGTGACTGGTTTAACTGGGAACAAGTCGGTAACGTGACTGGTTTAACTGGGAACAGGTCGGTAACGTGACTGGTTTAACTGGGAACAGGTCAGTAATGTGACTGGTTTAACTGGGAACAGGTCGGTAATGTGACTGGTTTAACTGGGAACAAGTCGGTAACGTGACTGGTTTAACTGGGAACAGGTCGGTAACGTGACCGGTTTAACTGGGAACAGGTCAGTAACGTGACTGGTTTAACTGGGAACAGGTCGGTAATGTGACTGGTTTAACTGGGAACAAGTCGGTAACGTGACTGGTTTAACTGGGAACAGGTCGGTAACATGACTGGTTTAACTGGGAACAGGTCAGTAACGTGACTGGTTTAACTGGGAACAGGTCGGTAACGTGACTGGTTTAACTGGGAATAAGTCTGTAACGTGACTGGTTTAACTGGGAACAGGTCGGTAACGTGACCGGTTTAACTGGGAACAGGTCGGTAACGTGACTGGTTTAACTAGGAACAGGTCAGTAACGTGACTGGTTTAACTAGGAACAGGTCAGTAACGTGACTGGTTTAACTGGGAACAGGTCGGTAATGTGACTGGTTTAACTGGGAACAGGTCGGTAACGTGACTGGTTTAACTGGGAACAGGTCGGTAATGTGACTGGTTTAACTGGGAACAGGTCGGTAACGTGACTGGTTTAACTGGGAACAAGTCAGTAACGTGACTGGTTTAACTGGGAACAGGTCGGTAACGTGACTGGTTTAACTGGGAACAGGTCAGTAACGTGACTGGTTTAACTGGGAACAGGTCGGTAACGTGACTGGTTTAACTGGGAACAGGTCAGTAATGTGACTGGTTTAACTGGGAACAGGTCGGTAACGTGACTGGTTTAACTGGGAACAGGTCGGTAACGTGACTGGTTTAACTGGGAATAGGTCGGTAATATGGCTGGTTTAACTGGGAACAGGTCGGTAACGTGACTGGTTTAACTGGGAACAGGTCGGTAATATGGCTGGTTTAACTGGGAACAGGTCGGTAACGTGACTGGTTTAACTGGGAACAGGTCGGTAACGTGACTGGTTTAACTGGGAACAGGTCGGTAACGTGACTGGTTTAACTGGGAACAGGTCGGTAATGTAACTGGTTTAACTGGGAACAGCTCGGTAACGTGACTGGTTTAACTGGGAACAGGTCGGTAACGTGACTGGTTTAACTGGGAACAGGTCGGTAACGTGACTGGTTTAACTGGGAACAGGTCGGTAACGTGACTGGTTTAACTGGGAACAGGTCAGTAACGTGACCGGTTTAACTGGGAACAGGTCGGTAATGTGACTGGTTTAACTGGGAACAGGTCGGTAACGTGACCGGTTTAACTGGGAACAGGTCGGTAACGTGACCGGTTTAACTGGGAACAGGTCGGTAACGTGACCGGTTTAACTGGGAACAGGTCGGTAACGTGACCGGTTTAACTGGGAACAGGTCGGTAACGTGACTGGTTTAACTGGGAACAGGTCGGTAACGTGACCGGTTTAACTGGGAACAGGTCGGTAACATGACCGGTTTAACTGGGAACAGGTCGGTAACGTGACCGGTTTAACTGGGAACAGGTCGGTAACGTGACCGGTTTAACTGGGAACAGGTCGGTAACGTGACTGGTTTAACTGGGAACAGGTCGGTAATGTGACTGGTTTAACTGGGAACATGTCGGTAACGTGACTGGTTTAACTGGGAACAAGTCGGTAACGTGACTGGTTTAACTGGGAACAGGTCGGTAACGTGACTGGTTTAACTGGGAACAGGTCAGTAACGTGACTGGTTTAACTGGGAACAGGTCGGTAATGTGACTGGTTTAACTGGGAACAAGTCGGTAACGTGACTGGTTTAACTGGGAACAGGTCGGTAACGTGACCGGTTTAACTGGGAACAGGTCGGTAACGTGACCGGTTTAACTGGGAACAGGTTGGTAACGTGACTGGTTTAACTGGGAACAGGTCGGTAACGTGACTGGTTTAACTAGGAACAGGTCAGTAACGTGACTGGTTTAACTGGGAACAGGTCGGTAATGTGACTGGTTTAACTGGGAACAGGTCGGTAACGTGACTGGTTTAACTGGGAACAGGTCGGTAATGTGACTGGTTTAACTGGGAACATGTCGGTAACGTGACTGGTTTAACTGGGAACAAGTCGGTAACGTGACTGGTTTAACTGGGAACAGGTCGGTAACGTGACTGGTTTAACTGGGAACAGGTCAGTAACGTGACTGGTTTAACTGGGAACAGGTCGGTAATGTGACTGGTTTAACTGGGAACAAGTCGGTAACGTGACTGGTTTAACTGGGAACAGGTCGGTAACGTGACCGGTTTAACTGGGAACAGGTCAGTAACGTGACTGGTTTAACTGGGAACAGGTCGGTAATGTGACTGGTTTAACTGGGAACAAGTCGGTAACGTGACTGGTTTAACTGGGAACAGGTCGGTAACATGACTGGTTTAACTGGGAACAGGTCAGTAACGTGACTGGTTTAACTGGGAACAGGTCGGTAATGTGACTGGTTTAACTGGGAACAGGTCGGTAACGTGACTGATTTAACTGGGAACAGGTAGGTAACGTGACTGGTTTAACTGGGAACAGGTCAGTAATGTGACTGGTTTAACTGGGAACAGGTCGGTAACGTGACTGGTTTAACTGGGAACAGGTTGGTAACGTGACTGGTTTAACTGGGAATAGGTCGGTAATATGGCTGGTTTAACTGGGAACAGGTCGGTAACGTGACTGGTTTAACTGGGAACAGGTCGGTAACGTGACCGGTTTAACTGGGAACAGGTCGGTAACGTGACTGGTTTAACTGGGAATAAGTCGGTAACGTGACTGGTTTAACTGGGAACAGGTTGGTAACGTGACTGGTTTAACTGGAAATAAGTCTGTAACGTGACTGGTTTAACTGGGAACAAGTCAGTAACGTAACCTTATATATATCCAAGGGAAAAGACAGCCTAACCATGATACAGAAAACAGCCCGTTCCTTTCTTGGGGGGATTCTCGGGGAACATGCGCAGTGTTTCTAATAACTGAGTATACGGCAGTCAGTAAGGTCAACTAGAACACAATGGCTGCTGTAGAAATACACCACAAAAAGGATCATTTCAGAGTGTCTCAGTTGGAAAGTTGAACAGAGCTTCACCAGACAAACTGGATCTGAAAACTGTGACAATCCGTCATCATAATGTAAAACATGATCAAAAATCCAGAGAATCAGGAGGAATCTCTGTATTCTGGGGACAAGGCTGGTTGCTGCTGATCTTCTGCATAAAGAGACGACATGATTCTGTACTGGAGTCACTGGTGGACTCAGTTCCCCCTGAAATCCACACATTCAGGTTAAAGCTCCATCATGATATGTTAAGTCTTTTTCTCCAGACTGCATCCGTCTTAAAGTCCAGCTCTGAGGACGTCTGTCCATCGCCATGGACAACGAGTACCGTTATGAAAATGAGATGGATCCCACCAAGCTGTGGACCAAAGGTCAGAGCTGTGGCTGATCAGAGGTGTTTATTGGTTTTAACCGCAATGTTAATGTCCACCTGTCTGTCTGTCCCTCAGAGACGCCACCTGTTCCTGTCTCAGGTGTGTCCAGGTTCAGACGCTGGTTGTTTCCTGCCCTGATGGCTGCGGCCCTCATCGTCATCATCATCGTGCTGGGAGCCACCAGTAAGTTCACACGCTGTAGATTTGGACTCATAGCTTGTCCAGTTTAGCCCCGCCCCTCACCTGATGACAGCTTGATAGGCTCCGCCCCCTTTGACCCTGAATAGAATAAAGTGTGCACAGAAAGTGAGCTAGGACCTCTCTGATTACGTCTGGCTCTATCAGCTTCGTCTCATGACACCAAGCAGGTCAGCATGTCTGAGCAGACGATCCATGCAAGAAGGGGCGGGGCTTAAGTTTGATAGACAGCATGCAGTTAATCCGTAGTGGGGATTTGGCTCCAACATAACTCAGTTTACTATGACTCAGTATATTGTAGCCCCAGTTAAAGCTGTAACTAAGCTAAAGTAAATATTTTGCCAGTTCCCAGTGAGTCTCAGCTCTTTCCCCTCGGGGATAAATAAAGTATCTTTGATTGATTGATTGATTAAAGGGTTAATTCAGTTGTGCTCTCTGTGGTCAGGTGTCCGGACGTCCGGCCGTCTGCAGTCTGCAGAGCAGAGGGTCTCCGACCTTAACCAGGCCATCCAGACGCTGAACGCCTCTCTGCAGCGAGCTCAGGGTAACACACAGCTTCCTCACCATCATCATCATCATCATCACACACACACACACACACACACACACACACACACCAGCGGTGTCATCTAGAGAACGCCACGTAGCACAGATGCTAACAGTGTTCGTATGCCAAAAACAGTCCAGATCTGTAAAACCATACGCACCGCTCCTTCCAGCAACGCCGCTTTTAGAAATCCCACCTTCACCTCAATGTTTCTACAAGGCTCCGCCTCTTGCCCTCAACACGCCCACATTCTGCCATATATGGTCAACGCAAAGCACCTCATGAATATTAATATGTATGTAAATCAGCTGATCAATGTTATTTCTTGTTTACAGACACGGAGGGAAAAAAACGCAGTTCCACAGAGGCAGATGTCATTTGATTGACATGAGTGTCAATCAAATCAGCAGGCGTTGTGATGCGACAGCCGTCAAATATTTTGCCACACACAATTAGTAAAACCCCGTTTTGTTTTGTTTGTTTTTTTCCTTCACAAAAGTAAAGCCTGGTCGTAACAATGTGGAACAGCGCCCCATTTTGTGGGACGTGTGAAAAGTCATAGAAATGCGGTACTATCCTGAACAAAGTGTGACATCTGGCCACCCTAGTGTCCTCTGCGCTCTGAGAATTTGAAAAGGAGGTTAGGAGCCATCTGTTCCCCTACAGTGCAGGAAACATCATATAAACAATGTCAACAGGACAACATCATCAAGCTGAGCGCTGCGGGCATAAAGTTATGGATCATTTCGCAGAATGATGATGTTCCTAAACATAGAGAGCTGGTCTGGATCAGCTGGGTTGTTCACACCAGCATTAGAGACATGTTTACAGAGACAAACTGAGACATTAATCTGTGGGACAGTCTTCAGCCTTTCTTTCTCCAACAAACATCCTGACGTGCTAACAATGCTAACCCTGTCCTCTGGTCCAGAATCAGCTGAGGATGTTCGGCGGCTGCAGTTGGCTGTGCAGAACAACAAGGATCAGCTGATCTCAGGTCAGTCTCACAAGAATCCCGTTAGAGTTCAGAACCAGAAACAGTCTGAGTCCAAATCTGGTTTCAGTGTCAGAGGCGTTGAGGAGTCGGGCTGATGTGGAGTCCCTCACCAGGAGCATCGCTGGGATCAGATGTTCCCTCCAACACATCCTCAACAACAGTACGTCCACACACGGAGACAGCGAGACATGTCCACAGTTACACAGGAAGACACGTCCACATTTACACAGGAGGACATGTCTGCATTTACACAGGAGGACACGTCCACATTTACACAGGCAGGACACGTCCGCATTTACACAGGAGGACATGTCTGCATTTACACAGGAGGACACGTCCACATTTACACAGGCAGGACACATCCGCATTTACACAGGAGGACATGTCCGCATTTACACGGGAGGACACGTCCATATTTACACAAGAGGACACGTCCACATTTACACAGGAAGATATGTCCACATTTACACAGGAGGACACGTCCACATATACGCAGGAGGACATGTCCACATTTACACTGGAAGACACTTCCGCATTTACACAAGAGGACACGTCCACATTTACACAGGAGGACATGTCCATATTTGCACAGGAGGACATGTCCACATTTACACAGGAGAACACGTTCACATTTACACAGGAAGATATGTCCACATTTACACAGGAGGACACGTCCACATTTACGCAGGAGGACACGTCCACATTTACACTGGAAGATATGTCCACATTTACACAGGAGGACACGTCCACATTTACGCAGGAGGACACGTCCACATTTACACAGGAAGACACGTCCGCATTTACACAGGAGGACATGTCCATATTTGCACAGGAGGACATGTCCATATTTGCACAGGAGGACACATCCACTTTCACACAGGAAGAGACGTCCACATTTACGCAGGAGGACACGTCCACATTCACACAGGGGAACACGTCCACATTTACACAGGAAGAGACGTCCACATTTACGCAGGAGGACACATCCACATTCACACAGGAGGACACGTCCACTTTCACACAGGAGGACACATCCAAATTTACACAGGAGAACACGTCCACATTTACACAGGAAGAGACGTCCACATATACGCAGGACGACACGTCCACATTCACACAGGAAGATATGTCCACACACGGAGACAGCGAGACACGTCCACATTTACACAGGAAGACACGTCCGCATTTACACAGGAATTTATGTCGACACACGGAGACAACGAGACAAGTCCACAGTTACACAGGAGGACACGTCCGCATTTACACAGGAAGACACGAGCACATTCACACAGGAGGACACGTCCACATTTACACAGGAAGATATGTCCACACACGGAGACAGCGAGACACGTCCTCATTTACACAGGCAGACCTGTCCACATTTACACAGGAAGACACGTCCGCATTTACACAGGAAGACACGTCCACATTTACACAGGAAGACACTTCCACATTTACACAGGAGGACATGTCCGCGTTTACACAGGAGGACATGTCCACAGTCGCACAGGAAGACATGTCCGCATTTGCAGAGGAGGACACGTCCATAGTCGCACAGGAGGACATGTCCGCATTTACAGAGGAGGACATGTCTCCATTTACGCAGGAGGACATGTCTGCATTTACACAAGACACGTCAACATTTACGCAGGAGGACACGTCCACATTTACACAGGAAGACACGTCCGCATTTACACAGGAGGACACGTCCACATATACGCAGGAGGACACGTCCACATTTACACTGGAAGATATGTCCACATTTACACAGGAGGACACGTCCACATTTACGCAGGAGGACACGTCCACATTTACACAGGAAGACACGTCCCCATTTACACAGGAGGACATGTCCATATTTGCACAGGAGGACATGTCCATATTTGCACAGGAGGACACATCCACTTTCACACAGGAAGAGACGTCCACATTTACGCAGGAGGACACGTCCACATTCACACAGGGGAACACGTCCACATTTACACAGGAAGAGACGTCCACATTTACACAGGAAGACAAGAGCACATTCACACAGGAGGACACGTCCACATTTACACAGGAAGATATGTCCACACACGGAGACAGCGAGACACGTCCTCATTTACACAGGCAGACCTGTCCACATTTACACAGGAAGACACGTCCGCATTTACACAGGAAGACACGTCCACATTTACACAGGAAGACACTTCCACATTTACACAGGAGGACATGTCCGCGTTTACACAGGAGGACATGTCCACAGTCGCACAGGAAGACATGTCCGCATTTGCAGAGGAGGACACGTCCATAGTCGCACAGGAGGACATGTCCGCATTTACAGAGGAGGACATGTCTCCATTTACGCAGGAGGACATGTCTGCATTTACACAAGACACGTCAACATTTACGCAGGAGGACACGTCCACATTTACACAGGAAGACACGTCCGCATTTACACAGGAGGACACGTCCACATATACGCAGGAGGACACGTCCACATTTACACTGGAAGATATGTCCACATTTACACAGGAGGACACGTCCACATTTACGCAGGAGGACACGTCCACATTTACACAGGAAGACACGTCCCCATTTACACAGGAGGACATGTCCATATTTGCACAGGAGGACATGTCCATATTTGCACAGGAGGACACATCCACTTTCACACAGGAAGAGACGTCCACATTTACGCAGGAGGACACGTCCACATTCACACAGGGGAACACGTCCACATTTACACAGGAAGAGACGTCCACATTTACGCAGGAGGACACATCCACATTCACACAGTAGGACACGTCCACTTTCACACAGGAGGACACATCCAAATTTACACATGAGAACACGTCCACATTTACACAGGAAGATATGTCCACACACGGAGACAGCGAGACACGTCCACATTTACACAGGAAGACACGTCCGCATTTACACAGGAATTTATGTCGACACACAGAGACAACGAGACAAGTCCACATTTACACAGGAGGACACGTCCACATTTACGCAGGAGGACACGTCCACATTCACACAGGGGAACACGTCCACATTTACACAGGAAGAGACGTCCACATTTACGCAGGAGGACACATCCACATTCACACAGGAGGACACGTCCACTTTCACACAGGAGGACACATCCAAATTTACACAGGAGAACACGTCCACATTTACACAGGAAGAGACGTCCAAATATACGCAGGAGGACACGTCCACATTCACACAGGAAGATATGTCCACACACGGAGACAGCGAGACACGTCCACATTTACACAGGAAGACACGTCCGCATTTACACAGGAATTTATGTCAACACACAGAGACAACGAGACAAGTCCACATTTACACAGGAGGACACGTCCACATTTACACAGGAATTTATGTCGACACACGGAGACAACGAGACAAGTCCACAGTTACACAGGAGGACACGTCCACATTTACACAGGAAGACACGAGCACATTCACACAGGAGGACACGTCCACATTTACACAGGAAGATATGTCCACACACGGAGACAGCGAGACACGTCCGCATTTACACAGGCAGACCTGTCCACATTTACACAGGAGGACACGTCCGCATTTACACAGGAGGACATGTCCACATTTACACAGGAGGACACGTCCACATTTACACAGGAAGACACGTCCGCATTTACATAGGAGGACACGTCCACATATACGCAGGAGGACACGTCCACATTTACACTGGAAGATATGTCCACATTTACACAGGAGGACACGTCCACATTTACGCAGGAGGACACGTCCACATTTACACAGGAAGACACTTCCGCATTTACACAGGAGGACATGTCCATATTTGCACAGGAGGACATGTCCATATTTGCACAGGAGGATACGTCCACTTTCACACAGGAAGAGACGTCCACATTTACGCAGGAGGACACGTCCACATTCACACAGGGGAACACGTCCACATTTACACAGGAAGAGACGTCCACATTTACGCAGGAGGACACATCCACATTCACACAGGAGGACACGTCCACATTTACACAGGAAGATATGTCCACACACGGAGACAGCGAGACACGTCCGCATTTACACAGGCAGACCTGTCCACATTTACACAGGAGGACACGTCCGCATTTACACAGGAGGACATGTCCACATTTACACAGGAGGACACGTCCACATTTACACAGGAAGACACGTCCGCATTTACACAGGAGGACACGTCCACATATACGCAGGAGGACACGTCCACATTTACACTGGAAGATATGTCCACATTTACACAGGAGGACACGTCCACATTTACGCAGGAGGACACGTCCACATTTACACAGGAAGACACTTCCGCATTTACACAGGAGGACATGTCCATATTTGCACAGGAGGACATGTCCATATTTGCACAGGAGGATACGTCCACTTTCACACAGGAAGAGACGTCCACATTTACGCAGGAGGACACGTCCACATTCACACAGGGGAACACGTCCACATTTACACAGGAAGAGACGTCCACATTTACGCAGGAGGACACATCCACATTCACACAGGAGGACACGTCCACTTTCACACAGGAGGACACATCCAAATTTACACAGGAGAACACGTCCACATTTACACAGGAAGAGACGTCCACATATACGCAGGAGGACACGTCCACATTCACACAGGAAGATATGTCCACACACGGAGACAGCGAGACACGTCCACATTTACACAGGAAGACACGTCCGCATTTACACAGGAATTTATGTCGACACACGGAGACAACGAGACAAGTCCACAGTTACACAGGAGGACACGTCCGCATTTACACAGGAAGACACGAGCACATTCACACAGGAGGACACGTCCACATTTACACAGGAAGATATGTCCACACACGGAGACAGCGAGACACGTCCTCATTTACACAGGCAGACCTGTCCACATTTACACAGGAAGACACGTCCGCATTTACACAGGAAGACACGTCCACATTTACACAGGAAGACACGTCCGCATTTACACAGGAAGACACGTCCGCATTTACACAGGAAGACACGTCCACATTTACACAGGAAGACACTTCCACATTACACAGGAGGACATGTCCGCGTTTACACAGGAGGACATGTCCACAGTCGCACAGGAAGACATGTCCGCATTTGCAGAGGAGGACACGTCCATAGTCGCACAGGAGGACATGTCCGCATTTACAGAGGAGGACATGTCTCCATTTACGCAGGAGGACATGTCTGCATTTACACAAGACACGTCCACATTCACACAGAAAGACATGTCCACATTTACACATGAAGACATGTCTACTGTCACATGAACACGTTAACATCTTGTATGTGTCTCAGGCTCGTCTCCAGGAAATTGTTGTCCTCTGGACTGGACTCTCTTCGGTTCTGACTGCTACTTCATCAGTCGGCTCTCTCTTTCCTGGAATGACTCCAGAATCTGGTGCGAATCTCAGACTTCTCACCTGATCATCCTGCTGACCAATGAGGACTGGGTAAGACATCTATCCATCAATCATCCACCCATCGATCAATCCATCCACCCATTCATCCATCCATCCATCTATCCATTAATCTATCCATCATCCATCCATTCCTCATCCATCCATCTATCTATCCATTTATCCATCCATCCATTCATCATCCATCTATCCATCCATCACCCGTCATCTGTCCATCCATCCATCCATCCATCCATCATCCATCATCCATCCATCCATCATCTATCCATCATCCATCCAGCCATCATCCATTCATCATCCATCCATCCATCACCCGTCATCTGTCCATCCATCCATCCATCATCCATCCATCCATCATCTATCCATCATCCATCCAGCCATCATCCATTCATCCATCCACCATCCATCCATCCATCCATCCATCAATACATCATCCATCCATCCATCCATCCAGCCATCTATCCATTCATCCATCCATCCATTCATCCATCCATAATCCATCTATTCATCCATACATACATACATACATACATCTATCCATTTATTCATTCATCCATCCACCATCTATCCACCCATCATCCATCATTCATCCATCCATCATCCATCCATCAATCCACCCATCCATCCATCATTCATCCATCCATCCATCTTCCATACATCCATCATCCATCCATCCATCTATCCTCAATCCATCCATCATCCACCCAATCGATTAATCCATCCACCCATCCATCCATCCTCCATCTATCCATCTATTTATCAATCCATCCATCCATCCATCCATCCATCCACCCATCCATCCATCTTCCATCTATCCATCATTCATCCATAATCCATCTATCCATCTATTATCCATCCATCCATGAACCTAAAAAAGGGCTGTTAACACAGTTGACCAAGTCAATTTGCCTATCATTATTGTACTGTGATAGTCCTGCAATGATCTTCCAGAAAGATGCAAAAACCCCAAATACAAATGAATGAAGACGATGCAGAAACATCCACCCTGGTAAATACACGGGAAGTCGGCTGAGTTCTTACATCTGGATTTTCTCAAGTTCAAGCTCGGCTTACAAAAGCGTGTCTCCTTTCAAATTAAAAGTTCCTTGGAGTGGTTCCTCATTTTTCCATCACATCCAAAAGCCAAGTAAAGAAAATTTCTAAACGATGAAATTCAGCCTTCACAATTTCAGTGAAAATCAAGGCAGCTAAGCTGGTTAACAAACTGAAACCACATTCAGACATAAAAATCATTTTATAAAAGAGCACAGAAAATCGTCTGTTCTTTTAGTCGAGTGCTGGAACATCTGGAACAGTGTTTCCTGTTCGAGAATACCTCACATATCACTTACAGGGCTCAACATTAAAACGTATTCATTAGAATTCATCAAATAGCCGCACTTCATTAACAAGAGGCGCTTTTATCATATAAATAACCAAATTGTCTTTACGGTAATTGATTTTTTCTGTGTTTCTGTCAGATAACTACCTGCCCATGCATCAAAGTTGTTTTGTCCTGCAAATTTTTGTATTGTGGAAAATTTAGTGCTATGTGTAGATTTAACTTTTACATGTTTTCTAAATGTTGATTTTAATGTTGTTTTATGTTCAAAATAAGCTTTACAGCTAACACTGACACATTTACTAAATGTTTATTAATGTGTATGGTTCCTGTTAAATAAACTAATAAATAAATAAATCAGTACATGATATCCACAGACATCCAGACAATAATACACAATACTTCATCCAACTAAGTAGCTCAGTCGTGTCTCCTAGCTGAGGCCTAAACACATTAGCAACTAACGCTAAGACTGCATTTCCCACATTAGCAGCTAACGCTAAGGTTGCACTAGCTAATGGTAATGATCAATTTCCACATTAGTAGGTAACGCTAAGACCTGTTAAGGAGGATTATGTACATACATAAATTCTGATATCAAAGCTTGATGTTTTATGTTACTATTATGGGACCAAATATTTTACTCTTATTTACTGGACCAAATATTACTCTTATTTACTTTTGTATTACTTAAGATGGAGAAGAGATGCTTATAAGGCCAGACCTCTGCTCTCTCCCTCTCTCTCCCTCTCTCTCTCTGTCTCTCTCCCTCTCTCTCCCACAGAAAGATTCCCATGTCTGTCTAAACTTTCTCTGCCGCAACTGAATGTGGAAGAATACAGAGCATTGTGTCGCGCAAGACTCCGTGAGAATAATAGTAGAAAAGATAACGCTAAGACCTTGAAAGATAGCAGGAGGAAGGATGCGATTGACCATTGAATACATGATACAGTGTTGTAGGGGAAAGGAAGACAATTCCATATATGGTCATACGGTGTGTGTGTGTGTGTGTGTGTGTGTGTGTGTGTGTGTGTAGAGAACTTTTATGGAACATTTATTCAACTGTATGTATCGCTCCACCCATAATGATTTAATAAAAACAGCCTGTGTGAAAAGAAGGCGGCTGGGCAAGGAATCCCCCTTTGCAAAGGCGAAACTGATATGGACTCCGACTTTTGTTGCAACTGATTTACCTCGCATTTCATCCAGCAAATTCTGAACTTGGGAGAAGGCTGTGAGGATTTCACAGCACTTCAACAGACCCCACTCCCATTATTATCACCTAACACTAAGACCACATTTCTCACGGTAACAACGTCTGCTTAGAGCATTTTTCCTAAATTAGCAGCAAATACTAAGGTTGGATGTCCCACTTTAGCTGCTAACGCAAATACTGCCTTTCCCAAACAGTGTTTGCCACATTAGCAGCTTATATTACATAATATTTCCAATATTAGCAGTTAATGCTAATACCACCTTTCCCACAACAGCAGTTATTGCTAAACATGTCTTTCCCACAGTAGCAGCTAATGCTAAGACCACCTTTCCCACAGTAGCAGCTAATGCTAAACATGTCTTTCCCACAGTAGCAGCTAATGCTAAACATGTCTTTCCCACATTAGCAGCTAATGCTAAGACCACCTTTCCCACAGTAGCAGCTAATGCTAAACATGTCTTTCCCACATTAGCAGCTAATGCTAAGACCACCTTTCCCACAGTAGCAGCTAATGCTAAACATGTCTGCAGGTTTACTTGTGGTTCCTAGAGTCTCAAAGAGCCGAGCAGGAGGCAGAGCCTTTGGTTATCAGGCCTCTCTCTTATGGAATAAGCTCCCAGTTAGTGTTAGGGAAGCAGACACCCTCCCCACCTTTAAGACTAGGCTGAAGACTTATCTTTTTGATAAGTCCTATAGCTAGGGATGGTTAGCATCCCTTAGTTATGCTGCTATAGGTTTAGACTGCTGAGGGACATTTCCTGATACACTGAGCTTCTTTCTTTTTCTCTTTATCTCTTTCTTTTACCCCCCTTCCCCCCACACAGCAGAGGCAGATGGCTGCCTGTCCTGAGCCGGGTTCTGCTGGAGGTTTCCTTCCTGTTAAAAGGGAGTTTTTTCCTTCCCACTGTCGCCAGTGTGCTTGCTCAGGATGGGAGATTGAGTTGGACTCAACTCAATCTGTTGGTTTCCTTATATAGGCTGTTATGAATTGGCCTTCATTATGTTTTCCCCTCTGTCTGTAAAGCGTCTTGAGATGGCATTGCCGTGATTTGACGCTATATAAATAAAGTTGAATTGAATTGAATTGAATGTCTTTCCCACAGTAGCAGCTAATGCTAAACATGTCTTTCCCACATTAGCAGCTAATGCTAAGACCACCTTTCCCACATTAGCAGCTAATGCTGAGACCACGTTTCCTACATCTGTCTTCTGTCTGCAGGACTTTGTGACCCAGCATATCGGGTCTACAATTTTCTGGGTGGGTTTGTCTGACTGGAGGACAGGGAAATGGGAGTGGGTAAACCAGACGCCGTACACGATGGAGCGCAGGTATGTTCCAGCTCAGTGCCAGGTCTTACCTGGTTTTCATGTGTTTGACGTGTGTGACGTGTTTCCAGGCGGTGGAAACCAGGCCAGCCTGACAACTGGAGAGGCCACAGTATGAGTGGTGTTACTGAAGACTGCGCTCATCTCCACAGTGATGGACTCCTCAATGACAGTTTCTGCTCCACCAAGATGCATTTCATCTGCCAGAAACGCAGCGTGCATTTATGAACACATCTGAAGACAGTTAAACAGATTCTGCCCAAAAGCTGTCAGGTCCAGATCCTGCTGTGGACCTGAACCAGGACACCTAAACGCTGGGACCACGTGCGGTCCAACCCAGAGGGCAAAAAAAGCAAATCCAAGTCTGTAAACAAATGTCTGTAAACAGTTGCTTGTTCTCTGATAAATAAATAACAAATAAAGATGAATAAATAAAAGACAGACGTCCATGACTGTGAGTTTCTTTAACGTGTTCACATCTGTCCTTCATGTCTCTACATGTGGACACAGACTGTTTTCCAGATCAAAGTGCGTTTTGTGGACGATGACCTGCAGCAGCGTGTTTGGACAGTCACACTGTTGGCCTTCATCGTCCTGAGTGAGACGAGACAGACATCGCCATGACGACTGAATACCACGACAGCGAGGATGACAGCAGCTCTTTCTGGAACAAAGGTAAGTCTCTGTCTGCTGTCTGAAGCAAGACGACTCTACATTCCTGACAATGTCCGTACGTCTGTCTGTGTCCATCAGAACCTGGTCCCATGTCTGTCTCAGGCCCCTCCAGGTTCAGACGCTGGTTGTTTCCAGGCCTGACGGCTTTGCTCATTCTGGTTCTCATCGTAGCGCTGGGAGCCACCAGTAAGGACACCCACACCAGTACAGGACTTAAACAGGGTCATATTCTCCAGGTCCGGGTTTTACTTTGTCCCTCATCAGCAGCGTCTCCATTCCTGTCCCTCCTTCCAGCCTCTGCTCGGAAGACATGAGTTTCTTGTCGGAAAAATCAACTGAAACACAAGTCAAAATTGATCATTTTATCGTTCATCAGGCCTGATCAGAAATTTAACATGGCTACCATGTGTAAGAAACAACAAGTCAGATTAGCAGCTAATGCAAATACAGCTGCTTTCCATAACAGAAGCCAATATAGCTGTCTCATAAGCTAACGAATAGTCTGACCATTTCTGGAGTCGTGAGATGAATCAAGTTGCCATGGAGACAGAATAACCTGTTATTCTTCATCAGATAACTGCTATAAACTGATTAAGAGAAACCAGACTAACACAGTTTCTCTTTAATGCTCTGCATATTCTCATTAGCTCTGAGATTAGCAGCTAACACTACCACAGTTGGCTCCTACATGATCACCCGACTCTAATACAAGTGAGCTTCCAGACCTGAGCTTATACTAGACCGCGCCTCCCAAATTAGCAGCTAACACTAATAAGTTGGGCTTCCATATTTACAGATTATGCTGGACCGCAGCTTCCATATTAGCCGCTAACACTAAGGCTGCTACTTCCACATTGAAAGATAACCGCAAACTCCCGCAGCTATTAGGAAATTACTAATAAAGCTGGCTCCCACATTAGCAGCTAATGTTAAGGCCACAAGCTCCCACATTAGCACCTAATACAATACCCCGACTAGCGGCTTATTCAAAGATCAAATGCTCACGCACATTAGCAGCTATCACTAAGTCTGCAGGCTCCCACATTAGCAGCTATCACTAACTCTGCAGGCTCCAACATTAGTAGCTATCACTAACTCTAACTCTGCGGGCTCCCACATTAGCAGCTAATGTTAAGGCCACAAGCTCCCACATTAGCACCTAATACAATACCCCGACTAGCGGCTTATTCAAAGATCAAATGCTCACGCACATTAGCAGCTATCACTAAGTCTGCAGGCTCCCACATTAGCAGCTATCACTAACTCTGCAGACTCCCACATTAGCAGCTATCACTAACTCTGCGTACTCCCACATTAGCAGCTATCACTAACTCTAACTCTGCGGGCTCCCACATTAGCAGCTATCACTAACTCTGCAGGCTCCCACATTAGCAGCTATCACTAACTCTGCGTACTCCCACATTAGCAGCTATCACTAACTCTAACTCTGCAGACTCCCACATTAGCAGCTATCACTAACTCTGCGGGCTCCCACATTAGCAGCTATCACTAACTCTGCGTACTCCCACATTAGCAGCTATCACTAACTCTGCAGACTCCCACATTAGCAGCTATCACTAACTCTGCGGGCTCCCACATTAGCAGCTATCACTAACTCTGCAGACTCCCACATTAGCAGCTATCACTAACTCTGCGTACTCCCACATTAGCAGCTATCACTAACTCTAACTCTGCAGACTCCCACATTAGCAGCTATCACTAACTCTGCGGGCTCCCACATTAGCAGCTATCACTAACTCTGCAGACTCCCACATTAGCAGCTATCACTAACTCTGCAGACTCCCACATTAGCAGCTATCACTAACTCTGCAGACTCCCACATTAGCAGCTATCACTAACTCTGCGGGCTCCCACATTAGCAGCTATCACTAACTCTGCGGGCTCCCACATTAGCAGCTATCACTAACTCTGCGGGCTCCCACATTAGCAGCTATCACTAACTCTGCAGACTCCCACATTAGCAACTATCACTAACTCTGCAGACTCCCACATTAGCAGCTATCACTAACTCTGCGGGCTCCCACATTAGCAGCTATCACTAACTCTGCAGACTCCCACATTAGCAGCTATCACTAACTCTGCAGACTCCCACATTAGCAGCTATCACTAACTCTGCAGACTCCCACATTAGCAACTATCACTAACTCTGCAGACTCCCACATTAGCAGCTATCACTAACTCTGCGGGCTCCCACATTAGCAGCTATCACTAACTCTGCGGGCTCCCACATTAGCAGCTATCACTAACTCTGCGGGCTCCCACATTAGCAGCTAATGCTAAGACCTTGGGCATGTAGAATCTTGTAAATAGGATCATACAGCACATCAATGCCTCCATATCTGTCCATCTGGGATCTGATGAAGGGATTTAATGTTTAATGCTCCGGTATGTTCCAGCCACAGAAACCGCTAGTATAAACCAACCATCAGCAATTGTCAGGTGATTAATACCTGCAGATTGAAATCAGTTCATACGGCTGTGTTTGCAGACAGTAAGACGTCAAGCCGACTTTGGTCTGTGGAGAAAAGTCTTTCCAACCTGACGGGGTCCATGAACAATGCCCAGCAGCTCACTAAAGGTAAAACACCTGTCCAGGTGTGACAGACAGATGCTGTGTTCATTCTGACCCATGTCCTGTCCTCTGGTCCAGACACAGCCAAAGATGTCCAACGGCTGAAGTTTGCAGTGGAGGGAAACAAGGACCAGCTGATCTCAGGTGCAACACAGCATGTGTCAGATAGCCTCGCTGTAAACTCCATGGACACTCAATCTATTATAAATACCTAAAACCTATTGAACAAACATACAGAAGTGGTCACAAGAGCTTCTTTTTTAAAAATATCAATGTGATATTTTCTCTTTATGCATGGATGATGAAGATTATGGTGATGATGATTATACTGTATGATGATGAACATAAACAGCCTGTTGAAGGAGATTTATAGACAGTTATGTACGTAGGTGACATGATAAGGTAGAAAACATGTCCACGTTTTGGCCAGAGCAACATTCACCATGTCTGTTTTCTTTCTCCAGTATCTGAAGCTCTGAAGCAGCTTTCAGCTCTGGACAACATCAAGAGGACGGTGGAGACGCTCAAGTGTTCCTTAGAGCGCATCATCAGCAACAGTAGCATCTGTTATATCCCTGATACACACCTAACACACACCTGATACACAATATGCCCTGATACACACCTAACACACACCTGATACACAATATATCCCTGATACACACCTAACACACACCTGATACACAATATATCCCTGATACACACCTAACACACACCTGATACACAATATATCCCTGATACACACCTAACACACACCTAACACGGGCCGAATACACGTTATGTACCTGATACACACCTAATAACCATAGAAAATGTGTATTAGGTGAATATTACTTATGAAAATGTACTATTTTGTCTCCTTCTCTATGATCTGTCTCGTCTCCATGCATCTGTCCCGACTCTCAGACATTGTCCATCTGTCCCCATGTGTCTCAGGTTCGACCTCAGCCGGTTGCTGTCCTCTGGGCTGGGAGAAATCTGCCTTCAGCTGTTACCTCTTCAGCAAGACGACGTTGTCTTGGCACGAAGCCCGAGACTGGTGCAACGGACACGAGTCCCACTTGGTCATACTCGTGACTGACAACGACTGGGTGAGAGACGTCGCTTCATCCATGTGGCGAAAACACTCGTCTCACACAGGCTGAATTATGACCTGCTAGGACACAAACAGGATAAAGATGATGTCATCTGCATAAAAACTGACATGTTTCATTGACCATTGCTGTGAAAACTTGTGTCCTTGCACCAGGATTTTGTGACTAGTCACTCTGCTGGTGCTTTCTACTGGGTGGGCCTGACTGATGAGAGGACGGGAAGGTGGGAGTGGGTCAATCAGACACCCTACATCATGAACCGCAGGTGATGTTCTAGTTTCTGTTTGTAACAGTAATTCTGGAAATCAGAAAATACTCCAACTTCTTCCTAAATGTGGTTTGTTTCTCTGCCGTTTCCAGACGGTGGAAACCAGGGCAGCCGGACAGCTGGACCGGTCACGGTCTCGGTCACGGAGATGAAGACTGCGCTCACCTTCATCATGACGGACGCCTCAACGACTTGCACTGCTCCACCAGACTGCGTTTCATCTGCCAGAGACACAGTCAGCGAACCTGAAGACCATAGTCCTACTTTGTTGCGGTTCCCTGCGATCATAGATCTCTTTGATCTTACTTCCCTTTGGTGTTAGTTCCCTTGGGTGTTAGTTCCCTTTGGTCGTGGTTCCCTTTGGTCATGGTTCCCTTTGGTCATAGTCCCCTTTGGTCGTGGTTCCCTTTGGTCATGGTTCCCTTTGGTCATAGTCCCCTTTGGTCATGGTTCCCTTTGGTCATGGTCCCCTTTGGTCATGGTTCCCTTTGGTCATGGTTCCCTTTGGTCATGGTTCCCTTTGGTCGTGGTTCCCTTTGGTCGTGGTTCCCTTTGGTCATAGTCCCCTTTGGTCATGGTCCCCTTTGGTCATGGTCCCCTTTGGTCATGGTTCCCTTTGGTCATAGTCCCCTTTGGTCATAGTCCCCTTTGGTCATGGTCCCCTTTGGTCATGGTTCCCTTTGGTCATAGTCCCCTTTGGTCATAGTCCCCTTTGGTCATGGTCCCCTTTGGTCGTGGTTCCCTTTGGTCGTGGTTCCCTTTGGTCGTGGTCCCCTTTGGTCATAGTCCCCTTTGGTCATGGTCCCCTTTGGTCATGTTTCCCTTTGGTCATAGTCCCCTTTGGTCATAGTCCCCTTTGGTCATGGTCCCCTTTGGTCATGGTCCCCTTTGGTCATGGTTCCCTTTGGTCATGGTTCCCTTTGGTCATAGTCCCCTTTGGTCATGGTCCCCTTTGGTCATAGTCCCCTTTGGTCATGGTCCCCTTTGGTCATGGTTCCCTTTGGTCGTGGTTCCCTTTGGTCATAGTCCCCTTTGGTCATGGTCCCCTTTGGTCATGGTCCCCTTTGGTCATGGTTCCCTTTGGTCATAGTCCCCTTTGGTCATGGTCCCCTTTGGTCATAGTCCCCTTTGGTCATGGTCCCCTTTGGTCATGGTTCCCTTTGGTCATAGTCCCCTTTGGTCATGGTCCCCTTTGGTCATGGTCCCCTTTGGTCATGGTTCCCTTTGGTCATGGTTCCCTTTGGTCATAGTCCCCTTTGGTCATGGTCCCCTTTGGTCATAGTCCCCTTTGGTCATGGTCCCCTTTGGTCATAGTCCCCTTTGGTCATGGTCCCCTTTGGTCATGGTTCCCTTTGGTCATAGTCCCCTTTGGTCGTGGTTCCCTTTGGTCGTGGTTCCCTTTGGTCGTGGTTCCCTTTGGTCGTGGTTCCCTTTGGTCGTGGTTCCCTTTGGTCGTGGTTCCCTTTGGTCATGGTTCCCTTTGGTCGTAGTTCCCTGTGGTCGTAGTTCCCTGTGTTCATGGCTCCCTTTGATCTTAGTTCCCTTTGGCCGAAGTTCCCTGTGGTCGTAGTTCCCTTTGGTCATAGTTCCCTGATAAACTGATAAATCTTATTTATCAAAAGTCATATTTCTACCTGGCCGACAATGAGTTTAACTGTCTAACAACTTCAATCACTTTTTTATGAACAACCTGCTTTCTCTGATTTTATTTGTGAAAAATCCAATAAAACACATCAGTGATAAAAAACTGTTGCTGTTTTCATAACGATGATAACTCAGCATCCTCTTAACCATGACCACCTTCTAGTACCTTTCTCTTTATCACGACTACCTCTTAGTACCATCCTCTTCACCACGATCACCTCCTTATGTGGACCGCCTTCAAGTACCATGAGAATATCCCGTTCCACCTCATCACCATGACAATCTCCCGTTCCACCTCATCACCATGAGAATCTCTCGTTCCACCACATCACCATGAGAATCTCCCGTTCCACCTCATCATGATGAATATCTCCCATTCCACCACATCACCATGAGAATCTCCCGTTCCACCACATCACCATGAGAATCTCCTGTTCCACCTCATCACCATGAGAATCTTCCGTTCCACCACATCACCATGAGAATCTCCTGTTCCACCTCATCACCATGAGAATCTTCCGTTCCACCACATCACCATGAGAATCTCCCGTTCCACCTCATCACCATGAGAATCTCCCGTTCCACCACATCACCATGAGAATCTTCCGTTCCACCTCATCACCATGAGAATCTCCTGTTCCACCTCATCACCATGAGAATCTTCCATTCCACCACATCACCATGAGAATCTCCTGTTCCACCACATCACCATGAGAATCTCTCGTTCCACCACATCACCATGAGAATCTCCCGTTCCACCTCATCATGATGAATATCTCCCGTTCCACCACACCACCATGAGAATCTCCCGTTCCACCAAATCACCATGAGAATCTTCCGTTCCACCACATCACCATGAGACTCTCCCGTTCCACCACATCATGAGAATCTCCCGTTCCACCACATCACCATGAGAATCTCCCGTTCCACCTCATCATGATGAGAATCTCCCGTTCCACCTCATCACCATGAGAATCTCCCGTTCCACCTCATCTCCATGAGAATCTCCCGTTCCACCTCATCACCATGAGAATCTCCCGTTCCACCTCATCACCATGAGAATCTCCCGTTCCACCTCATGATGAGAATCTCCCGTTCCACCTCATGATGAGAATCTCCCGTTCCACCTCATGATGAGAATCTCCCATTCCACCACATCACCATGAGAATCTCCCGTTCCACCTCATGATGAGAATCTCCCGTTCCACCTCATGATGAGAATCTCCCGTTCCACCACATCACCATGAGAATCTCCCGTTCCACCTCATCATGATGAGAATCTCCCGTTCCACCTCATCATGATGAGAATCTCCCGTTCCACCTCATCACCATGAGAATCTCCCGTTCCACCTCATCATGATGAGAATCTCCCGTTCCACCACATCACCATGAGAATCTCCCGTTCCACCTCATCATGATGAGAATCTCCCGTTCCACCACATCACCATGAGAATCTCCCGTTCCACCACATCACCATGAGAATCTCCCGTTCCACCTCATGATGAGAATCTCCCGTTCCACCTCATGATGAGAATCTCCCATTCCACCACATCACCATGAGAATCTCCCGTTCCACCTCATCACCATGAGAATCTCCCGTTCCACCTCATCTCCATGAGAATCTCCCGTTCCACCTCATCACCATGAGAATCTCCCGTTCCACCTCATCACCATGAGAATCTCCCGTTCCACCTCATGATGAGAATCTCCCGTTCCACCTCATCACCATGAGAATCTCCCGTTCCACCTCATGATGAGAATCTCTCGTTCCACCACATCACCATGAGAATCTCCCGTTCCACCTCATGATGAGAATCTCCCGTTCCACCACATCACCATGAGAATCTCCCGTTCCACCACATGATGAGAATCTCCCGTTCCACCTCATGATGAGAATCTCCCGTTCCACCACACCACCATGAGAATCTCCCGTTCCACCTCATGATGAATATCTCCCGTTCCACCACATCACCATGAGAATCTTCCGTTCCACCACATCATGATGAGACTCTCCCGTTCCACTTCATCATGATGAGAATCTCCCGTTCCACCACATCATGAGAATCTCCCGTTCCACCACATCATGAGAATCTCCCGTTCCACCACATCACCATGAGAATCTCCCGTTCCACCTCATGATGAGAATCTCCCGTTCCACCTCATGATGAGAATCTCCCATTCCACCACATCACCATGAGAATCTCCCGTTCCACCTCATCACCATGAGAATCTCCCGTTCCACCTCATCTCCATGAGAATCTCCCGTTCCACCACCTCATGATGAGAATCTCCCGTTCCACCACATCACCATGAGAATCTCCCGTTCCACCTCATGATGAGAATCTCCCGTTCCACCTCATCACCATGAGAATCTCCCGTTCCACCACATCATCATGAGAATCTCCCGTTCCACCTCATGATGAGAATCTCCCGTTCCACCTCATCACCATGAGAATCTCCCGTTCCACCTCATGATGAGAATCTCCCGTTCCACCTCATCACCATGAGAATCTCCCGTTCCACCTCATGATGAGAATCTCCCGTTCCACCACATCACCATGAGAATCTCCTGTTCCACCACATGATGAGAATCTCCCGTTCCACCACATCACCATGAGAATCTCCCGTTCCACCACATGATGAGAATCTCCCGTTCCACCACATCACCATGAGAATCTCCCGTTCCATCTCATGATGAGAATCTCCCGTTCCACCTCATCACCATGAGAATCTCCCGTTCCACCTCATCACCATGAGAATCTCCCGTTCCACCTCATGATGAGAATCTCCCGTTCCACCACATCACCATGAGAATCTCCTGTTCCACCACATGATGAGAATCTCCCGTTCCACCACATCACCATGAGAATCTCCCGTTCCACCACATGATGAGAATCTCCCGTTCCACCACATCACCATGAGAATCTCCCGTTCCACCACATGATGAGAATCTCCCGTTCCACCTCATCACCATGAGAATCTCCCGTTCCACCTCATGATGAGAATCTCCCGTTCCACCACATCACCATGAGAATCTCCCGTTCCACCTCATCACCATGAGAATCTCCCGTTCCACCACATCACCATGAGAATCTCCCATTCCACCTCATGATGAGAATCTCCCGTTCCACCACATCACCATGTGAATCTCCCGTTCCATCTCATGATGAGAATCTCCCGTTCCACCTCATCACCATGAGAATCTCCCGTTCCACCTCATGATGAGAATCTCCCGTTCCACCACATCACCATGAGAATCTCCCGTTCCACCACATGATGAGAATCTCCCGTTCCACCACATCACCATGAGAATCTCCCGTTCCACCTCATGATGAGAATCTCCCGTTCCACCACATCACCATGAGAATCTCCCGTTCCATCTCATGATGAGAATCTCCCGTTCCACCTCATCACCATGAGAATCTCCCGTTCCACCTCATGATGAGAATCTCCCGTTCCACCTCATCACCATGAGAATCTCCCGTTCCACCTCATCATGATGAGAATCTCCCGTTCCACCACACCAACATGAGAATCTCCCGTTCCACCTCATGATGAGAATCTCCCGTTCCACCACATCACCATGAGAATCTCCCGTTCCACCTCATGATGAATATCTCCCGTTCCACCACACCACCATGAGAATCTCCCGTTCCACCTCATGATGAATATCTCCCGTTCCACCACACCACCATGAGAATCTTCCGTTCCACCACATCATGATGAGACTCTCCCGTTCCACTTCATCATGATGAGAATCTCCCGTTCCACCACATCATGAGAATCTCCCGTTCCACCACATCATGAGAATCTCCCGTTCCACCACATCACCATGAGAATCTCCCGTTCCACCTCATCATGATGAGAATCTCCCGTTCCACCACATCACCATGAGAATCTCCCGTTCCACCTCATGATGAGAATCTCCCGTTCCACCACATCACCATGAGAATCTCCCGTTCCACCTCATGATGAGAATCTCCCGTTCCACCACATCACCATGAGAATCTCCCGTTCCACCTCATCATGATGAGAATCTCCCGTTCCACCTCATCACCATGAGAATCTCCCGTTCCACCTCATCATGATGAGAATCTCCCGTTCCACCTCATCATGATGAGAATCTCCCGTTCCACCTCATCATGATGAGAATCTCCCGTTCCACCACATCACCATGAGAATCTCCCGTTCCACCTCATGATGAGAATCTCCCGTTCCATCTCATGATGAGAATCTCCCGTTCCACCACATCACCATGAGAATCTCCCGTTCCACCTCATCATGATGAGAATCTCCCGTTCCACCACATCACCATGAGAATCTCCCGTTCCACCTCATGATGAGAATCTCCCGTTCCATCTCATGATGAGAATCTCCCGTTCCACCTCATCACCATGAGAATCTCCTGTTCCACCTCATCACCATGAGAATCTCCCGTTCCACCACATCATGATGAGAATCTCCCGTTCCACCACATCACCATGAGAATCTCCCGTTCCACCACATCACCATGAGAATCTCCCGTTCCGTCTCATGATGAGAATCTCCCGTTCCACCACATCACCATGAGAATCTCCCGTTCCACCTCATCACCATGAGAATCTCCTGTTCCACCTCATCACCATGAGAATCTCCCGTTCCACCACATCATGATGAGAATCTCCCGTTCCACCACATCACCATGAGAATCTCCCGTTCCACCTCATCACCATGAGAATCTCCCGTTCCACCACATCATGATGAGAATCTCCCGTTCCACCACATCACCATGAGAATCTCCCGTTCCACCACATCATGATGAGAATCTCCCGTTCCACCACATCACCATGAGAATCTCCCGTTCCACCATGAGAATCATGATAAAAACTCCAGAGAACAGTCCTTGAAGGAACTTCATTTATTATCGACCAGGTGTATTTAGAGTTCAGTTAGACACAAACATGGCTGACAATCAGCGTAAAACACATGAAACATTATTTTGGGACCAAACCAGAACATTTCTGCCAGCTGAAATTGAGGTTTTAATTCCAACGTTAAATAAAAAGAAACACGTTTTGTAGTCCAACACAGAGTAAAAAAAACTACAAACATGGATTCTTAATAAGGTGCTTCATTATGGAAAAAAAAAAAACCTTCACAAGTCCCAGCACGGGTCAGTCAGTCAGCTGAAACGCTCGACTCAGAATCAGTTCAGTTCTGGCTCCGCCCAGGTGACACGCCTCCAGGACACATACCAGCCTCTGATTGGTCAGCTGGGCCGCCGTGGCGATGAGGTCAGCTGAGAAGTAAAGAGAAGCAAATCATCATAATGATCATCATTTAGTACTTTATCATTCATACAATGTGGTTCTTTTTACGCTTCGAGCAGTGTGGTGGAATTATGCGTATAGTGTAGTTTTAATATGTTACTCCTTTATTAAGTTTCTTTTAAGTAGTACAAGATATATATTCTGCATAGTTAGAGTAGTTCAGAAAGCTTGCTTTAGTAGATTCATGCATAAAACTGAATGCTCTGTTTAAGGCCTGTTTCAGCTTCGACTGTTGTTATCTCCAAGCTAGCAGTTGTTTTGACTCGTGCTGCCAGGCAAAGGTTGTTTGTGTCTGCTTAAAGATCGCTGTACCACCCTGAGCAGGTGCAGAGCTCTCCAGACCTCTCGCCCGCAACGTCTGTACATGGCCAATAAACTGAAGGGAAAACAGTCGATTTATGGATGTCTTCAGGATGTTCCAGGATGTCTCTAGGATGTTTCAGGATGTCTTCAGGATGTTCCAGGATGTCTTCAGGATGTTCCAGGATGTTTCAGGATGTCTTCAGGATGTTCCAGGATGTCTTCAGGATGTTCCAGGATGTCTCTAGGATGTTTCAGGATGTCTCCAGGTGGTTCCAGGATGTTCCAGGATGTCTCTAGGATGTTTCAGGATGTCTCCAGGATGTTCCAGGTGGTTCCAGGATGTCTCTAGGATGTTTCAGGATGTCTTCAGGATGTTCCAGGATGTTCCAGGATGTCTCTAGGATGTTTCAGGATGTCTTCAGGATGTTCCAGGATGTCTCTAGGATGTTTCAGGATGTCTTCAGGATGTTCCAGGATGTTCCAGGATGTCTCTAGGATGTTTCAGGATGTCTTCAGGATGTTCCAGGATGTCTCTAGGATGTTTCAGGATGTCTTCAGGATGTTCCAGGATGTTCCAGGATGTCTTCAGGATGTTCCAGGATGTCTCTAGGATGTTTCAGGATGTCTTCAGGATGTTCCAGGATGTCTCTAGGATGTTTCAGGATGTCTTCAGGATGTTCCAGGATGTTCCAGGATGTCTCTAGGATGTTTCAGGATGTCTCCAGGATGTTCCAGGTGGTTCCAGGATGTCTCTAGGATGTTTCAGGATGTCTTCAGGATGTTCCAGGATGTTCCAGGATGTCTCTAGGATGTTTCAGGATGTTCCAGGTGGTTCCAGGATGTCTCTAGGATGTCTCCAGGATGTTCCAGGTGGTTCCAGGATGTCTCTAGGATGTTTCAGGATGTCTTCAGGATGTTCCAGGATGTTCCAGGATGTCTCTAGGATGTTTCAGGATGTCTTCAGGATGTTCCAGGTGGTTCCAGGATGTCTCTAGGATGTTTCAGGATGTCTTCAGGATGTTCCAGGTGGTTCCAGGATGTCTCTAGGATGTTTCAGGATGTCTCCAGGTGGATCCAGGATGTCTTCAGGATGTTCCAGGATGTCTCCAGGATGTTTCAGGATGTCTCCAGGATGTTCCAGGTGGTTCCAGGATGTCTCCAGGATGTTTCAGGATGTCTCCAGGATGTTCCAGGTGGTTCCAGGATGTCTCCAGGATGTTCCAGGATGTCTCCAGGATGTCTCCAGGATGTTTCAGGATGTCTCCAGGTGGATCCAGGATGTCTCCAGGATGTTCCAGGTGGTTCCAGGATGTTTCAGGATGTCTCCAGGCATCTCTGGGTTTAGTTGTGTTTTGTGGTGTGTCTACAGGGGGGTGTGTTGGTACTAACCTGGTGCAGGGGGAGGTGTGTGAGAGGAGAAGGCTCCGTGGGACAAGATGGAGGGCCAGGTGTTAGAGTGAGGATCAGTGGAGGAAGATGAGTAGTGAGGGAGGAAGATGGTGTCCAGCAGAACTCCGTCTGACAGAGCTGAAGAGAAAGAGACACATTCAGGTTTTAATCGTCTTCTGTGAGTCTGAGAGCAATGATACACACGGTGTGTGTTTGTGTGAGTGTGTGTGTGTGTGTGTGTGTGTGCGCACCTCTCAGTCTCAGAGTGTAGTAGTCCCTGTGGGCGGAGTCAAACCTGCCACATGTCAGTCTTCCTCCCATCGCCAAGGCGAGTGCCTGCTCCTCCCGGTGGATGTGGCTGTACCATGAAGGCAATGTTTCCATAGCAACAGGTGGGAAGGCAGGAGGGAGGGGGGCAGTGGTGAAAGATGAGGTATCTTCATCCTCATCACTGTCTTCCTCAGTGTTTTCCAGAAACTCCATGGAGGCTTGAAACAGAATGACTGCAGACAGACAGAGAGACAACATGGCCTCCAGGTGGCTGATGGAAAATGTAGTCCCACTGGTTTCTACAAACTACCAGCTGCTCGGTATCTATGGATACGCAAGACACACACAGGAGCAGTGTTTTTATCAAGGTCCCAACGGTCCCGTCCACCGCAGTACGATCACTACAGAAACACAGCGCAAACCTCCGCCAAGACCTACAAAACGTTCCTGGATCCAAACAGTGATCCGGATCAGCACCAAAGTTAAACCAGTTTTTCCTTTTCACATTTCCTACTACTCCAGTAAATTTCATAAAAAACCGTCCATGAGTTTTAAAGTTATGTTGAACACAAACAGATAAACTCCAGTAAAAACAGCCTCCCTGGTAACAAAGGCTCGTTCCTCATGTCTCAGCAGATACAGGTAAACACTCACCTGTCTGGTTGTTCTGCTCTGGATGGAACATGACCCGGGGCAGCCTGCAGAGAACCACCATCATTATCATCATCATCATCATTATTATTTAATCATCATCATCATCATTATTATTATAATCATCATCATCATCATCATCATGAAAATGAAATGAAATGAAAAATACTTCATTAATCCCCAAAGGGAAATACTGTAGTATATAATAATAATAATAACTAGAGGAGGTCTTGTTCCGGAGGCTGATGGCTGCTGGCAGGAATGATCTTCTGTATCTTTCAGTCTTACATCGGACCTGAAGAAGCCTCTCACTGAACACACTTTGTTGTTTCATCACTGTGTTGTGGAGAGGGTGTGAAGAATCCTCCATCATCTTCATCAGCTTGTGCAGCATTCTTCTTTGGACAATCAGCTCCAGCGGCTCCAGAGTTACTCCAAGCACAGAAGCAGCTTTCTGGATCAGTTTGTTGATTCTCTTCAAGTCTCTGGTTCTGATGCTACTACCCCAGCAGATGCTGCAAAGCTGACTGCACTCTCCACAACAGACTTCTAGAAGATATGCAACATCTTGGTGCAGACGTTAAACCCTCTCAGCTTCCTTAAGAAGTACAGTCTGCTCTGACCTTTCTTGTAGATGTAGTCAGTGTTGCATTTCCAGTCCAGTTTGTTGTCCAGCTGAACTCCAAGATACTTGTATTCCTCCACCACCTCCACCTCCTCTCCCAGGATGGAAACAGTGCTTTGTTTATTCTTCTTCCTCCTGAAGTCAACAATCATCTCTTTTGTTTTGCTGCTATTTAATATGAGATGATTGTCACCGCACCATTTAACAAACTGACTGACCAGTTCTCTGTACTCTGCTTCTTGTCCATCCCTGATACACCCCACAACTGCAGAGTCATCAGAGTATTTCTGCAGATGACAGGACTCACAGTTGTACTGGAAGTCTGAGGTGTACAGAGTGAAGAGGAATGGCCAGAGTACAGTTCCTTGTGGTGCACCAGTACTGCTGACCTCCATCTCAGACACACAACCTTTCAGTCTCACAAACTGGGGTCTGTTTGTGAGGTAGTCATAGATCCAGGTGGTTGTGGAGGTATCCACCTGGAATTTATGGAGCTTCTCACATAACAAAGCAGGCTGAATGGTATTAAAAGCACTGAGAAATGAAAGAACATGACCCTCAGAGTGCTGCCTGAATGGTCCAGATGAGAGTGTGCTCTCTGGAGCAGGTATATGATGGCATCTTCAACCCCAAGTCCATTACGATATGCAAACTGGAATGGGTCCTGAAAGGTGTTTACTTGCTTGTTGAGGTGAGCCAGTAAGAGTCTCTCCAGGACTTTCATGATGTGAGATGTCAGGGCAACTGGTCTGTAGTCACTTGGTTCAGCTGGTTGTGTTTTTTTAGGCACTGGAACAAGGCAGGAGGTTTTCCACAGCACTGGGACTCTATTTAGTCTCAGACTGGTGTTGAAAAGGTGCTGGAGAATCGGACATAGTTGTTTTGAGCAGGTCTTGAGAACTCTGGGACTGACACCATCTGGACCTGCAGCCTTGTTCTGGTTCAGTTTCTCAAGTTGCTTCTTAACCTGATTGCAGGAGACAAACAAGGTGGAGGTCTCAGGATGTCCTGATGTGGAGGGAGATGAAGCTGTGTTCTGGTCCATGACTGAGCTGCAGGGTAACAGATTGGAGGCGTGACAGGAAAGCAGTGGGCTTATGGAGGGTGTGTGGTCTGTTGGGCTGGAGGTAGGGGGTGAACTGAACCTATTGAAGAATATGTTCAGCTCATTAGCTCTGTCCAGACCTCCATCAGGCTGGTCCCCCTTTAACTTGAAGCCGGTGATCTTCTTCATTCCAGACCACACATCCCTCAGGTTATTCTGCTGGAGCTGACTTTCTAACTTCTTCCTGTAGTCCTCCTTGCACTTCTTAGTTTGTGTTTTAAGTTGTTTTTGTGTTGCCCTCAATAACTCCCTGTCTCCATCCCTGAAGGCTTTCTTTTTGATGTTCAGCAGCTTTTTCAGGTCTCTGGTGATGCAGGGTTTGTTATTGGGGAAGCACCTCACTGTTCTTGTTGGGACGATGCTGTCCACACAGAAGTTTATGTAATCTGTCCCACACTCAGTCATGGCGTTGATGTCGTCTCCATGAGGTTCACAGAGGACGTTCCAGTCTGTAGCCTCAAAGCCTCCTCTAAGAGCATCTTCAGCTTCAGCAGACCAGATTTTGATAGTCTTTGTGATGACTGGTTGCTGCTGAACGATGGGCTTGTAGGTGGAGGTGAGAAGAACCAGATTATGGTCAGATCTTCCTAAAGGAGGCAGGGCAGAACAACTGGATCCATTATTCATATTTGCATAAAATAAGTCCAACATCTTATTTTCTCTGGTGGAGCAGCTGACAAACTGCTGGAATGTTGGTAGAGTTGCAGAGAGGGAGACGTTGTTGAAGTCTCCGGAGATCGCCATGAATGAGTTTGGATGCTGTGTTTGTAGCCGAGCAACGACGGAGCTGATGACATCACAGGCTGTGTCTGGTGCGGTACCAGGTATTATATAAACCGCTACCAGAATAACACAGGTAAACTCTCTGGGTAAATAATATGGACGGAAGCTCACAGCTAACAGTTCCATGTCCCTTGTGCATATCTTCTCCTTGACAGTAACATGTCCAGGATGACACCAACGCTGGTTAACCAGCACTGCAATTCCACCACCCTTTAGCTTTCCGCTGTGTTGTCTACTGCGGTCTGCACGGACCGTTTTAAAGCCCGGTACAGACACATTACAGTCAGGGATGTGTTCATGCAGCCATGTCTCGGTGAAGCACATAATACTGCACTCTCTGTATTCTTTCTGAGACCTTGTTAGCATCTCCAGCTCGTCCGTTTTGTTAGCTAGCGATCTCACGTTAACCATCACAACAGTTGGTAGATTTGATTGAAATCTCCAAGTCTTTCTCCTCTGTCTGACTCCCGCTCTGCATCCTCTTCTCTTTCTTTTCAACTCCATCGGGATTTGATGTGTTTTTTCGCTGATAATCCTGATTTGGGAGAGGTTAATCAGTTGATCCCGATTGTAAACAAGTTTTTCATTGCCATGGAGACTCATAACAAGTCTTGAAAGAGCCAAAAATACGCATCATTATCACCATCATCATCATCTTCACCCTTATCATCATCATCCCCATCATCATCATCATCACCATCATCCTCATCATCATCACCATCATCTTCACCCTCATCATCATCATCACCAACATCTTCACCCTCATCATCATCATCACCATCCTCTACAACACCTCTTCTTCGGCGTCTCGGACAGCAGCAGCTTCCTCCTCTTATTGGACTTCCTATAGGAACAAACATGGTGGTGTGAGTTAAGAGTCGGCGGCGTGTAAAAGATGGCGTCTACAGTAAGTCCTCACCGCGAGCTGAGCGTCTGACTGATGGCTGAAGACGGAGAGGTCGGAGACAAGGGGGAAGGAGAGAGGGGTGGTCTGGAGGAATGAGGGGAGGAGGGAATGGGGGAGGGGAGAGAGGAGCGGGGGGAGGATGTAGAGGGGCGAGGAGAGGAAGACGTTGATGATGAGGATGGAGACAGTGATGAAGATCTGTCCATCCAGAACAAGCAGTGGTCCTCCTGAAGGAGACATGAAGGGAAATTGATCACATGAGCGATCACGATATGAATAAATAAATGTTTGTAACTGCGTACATCGTAGGCTTCACCTCTCCAATACGGCTGTAGGTAACCATGGTAACCGTAGCTTGGATGCAGAAAGTACGTCGCTCCCGGTAACAGAGCCTCTCCAGGTCTCTCTGAAGCTCCGCCCCTCTCAGGAAACCAACTTCACCTGTAACAAGACGAACGAGTCAGTCCCGTCCAAAGTGCGACGCCGGGACGTCCCCTCCACGGAGAGACGCCGGGACGTCCCCTCCACGGAGAGACGCCGGGACGTCCCCTCCACGAAGAGAAGCCGGGACGTCCCCTCCACCGTGAGACGCCGGGACGTCCCATCCACGGAGAGACGCCGGGACGTCCCCTCCACTGTGAGACGCCAGGACGTCCCCTCCACCGTGAGACGCCGGGACGTCCCCTCCACGGAGAGACGCCGGGACGTCCCCTCCACGGTGAGACGCCGGGACGTCCCCTCCACCGTGAGACGCCGGGACGTCCCCTCCACGGAGAGACGCCGGGACGTCCCCTCCACGGAGAGACGCCGGGACGTCCCCTCCACGGAGAGACGCCGGGACGTCCCCTCCACGGTGAGACGCCGGGACGTCCCCTCCACGGAGAGACGCCGGGACGTCCCCTCCACGGAGAGACGCCGGGACGTCCCCTCCACCGTGAGATGCCGGGACGTCCCCTCCACGGAGAGACGCCGGGACGTCCCCTCCACGGAGAGACGCCGGGACGTCCCCTCCACCGTGAGACGCCGGGACGTCCCCTCCACGGAGAGACGCCGGGACGTCCCCTCCACGGTGAGACGCCGGGACGTCCCCTCCACGGTGAGACGCCGGGACGTCCCCTCCACGGAGAGACGCCGGGACGTCCCCTCCACGGTGAGACGCCGGGACGTCCCCTCCACGGTGAGACGCCGGGACGTCCCCTCCACGGTGAGACGCCAGGACGTCCCCTTCACGGTGAGACGCCAGGACGTCCCCTTCACGGTGAGACGCCAGGACGTCCCCCTCCACGGTGAGACGCCAGGACGTCCCCCTCCACGGTGAGACGCCAGGACGTCCCTTTCACAAACAGACTCCAGGACGTCCCCTTCACAAACAGACTCCAGGACGTCCCCTTCACAAACAGACTCCAGGACGTCCCCTTCACAAACAGACTCCAGGACGTCCCCTTCACAAACAGACTCCAGGACGTCATCTACATGATGAGATGTCGGTGTCTCTCCGTAGAGGGGGCGTCCCATAAGGCCCCCTAAACCACAGACAGTACCTGTTTTAGACAGACAGTTAAAGTCAGCTGACCTCTTCTTTCCTTCATGTACATTTCCAAGGAGACTGGAGGCGGTGGGTAGATGAAGAAGCCTCCAATCAGAGCTCTGCTTAGCACCTGTCCATCATCCTGTCTCTTCAACCATTGGAGGAAGTGTTGCACTGGCCGGAGTTTACGGTAACTCATCTGTGAGTGGTGGCCCAGTCCTGCCAATCAGCCAATAAGGATAGAGGGTGGAGGTCAGGCTTGATGGTGGTCAGGCTGGATGGAGGTCAGGTTGGATGGTAGTGCGGTTGGTCGGAGGTCAGATGAATGGAGGTCAGGTTGGATGGAGGTCAGGTTGGATGGAGGTCAGGTTGGATGGTGGTGCGGTTGGTCGGAGGTCAGATGAATGGAGGTCAGGTTTGATGGAGGTCAGGTTGGATAGTGGTCAGGTTGGATGGAGGTCAGGTTGGATGGAGGTCAGGCTGGATAGTGGTCAGGTTGGATGGAGGTCAGGTTGAATGGAGGTCAGGTTGGATGGAGGTCAGGTTGGATGGAGGTCAGGTTGGATAGTGGTCAGGTTGGATGGAGGTCAGGTTGGATGGAGGTCAGGTTGAATGGAGGTCAGGTTGGATGGAGGTCAGGTTGGATGGAGGTCAGGTTGGATGGAGGTCAGGGTGGATGGAGGTCAGGTTGGATGGAAGTCAGGTTGGATGGAGGTCAGGTTGGATAGTGGTCAGGTTGGATAGTGGTCAGGTTGGATAGTGGTCAGGTTGGATGGAGGTCAGGTTGAATGGAGGTCAGGTTGGATGGAGGTCAGGTTGGATAGTGGTCAGGTTGGATGGAGGTCAGGTTGGATGGAGGTCAGGTTGAATGGAGGTCAGGTTGGATGGAGGTCAGGTTGGATGGAGGTCAGGTTGGATGGAGGTCAGGTTGGATGGAGGTCAGGTTGGATGGAGGTCAGGGTGGATGGAGGTCAGGTTGAATGGAGGTCAGGTTGGATGGAGGTCAGGTTGGATGGAGGTCAGGTTGGATGGAGGTCAGGTTGGATGGAGGTCAGGTTGGATGGAGGTCAGGTTGAATGGAGGTCAGGTTGGATGGAGGTCAGGTTGGATGGAGGTCAGGTTGGATAGTGGTCAGGTTGGATGGAGGTCAGGTTGGATAGTGGTCAGGTTGGATAGTGGTCAGGTTGGATGGAGGTCAGGTTGGATAGTGGTCATGTTGGATGGAGGTCAGGTTGAATGGAGGTCAGGTTGGATGGAGGTCAGGTTGGATAGTGGTCAGGTTGGATGGAGGTCAGGTTGGATGGAGGTCAGGTTGAATGGAGGTCAGGTTGGATGGAGGTCAGGTTGGATGGAGGTCAGGTTGGATGGAGGTCAGGTTGGATGGAGGTCAGGGTGGATGGAGGTCAGGTTGAATGGAGGTCAGGTTGGATGGAGGTCAGGTTGGATGGAGGTCAGGTTGGATGGAGGTCAGGTTGGATGGAGGTCAGGTTGGATGGAGGTCAGGTTGAATGGAGGTCAGGTTGGATGGAGGTCAGGTTGGATAGTGGTCAGGTTGGATGGAGGTCAGGTTGGATGGAGGTCAGGTTGGATGGAGGTCAGGTTGGATGGAGGTCAGGTTGGATAGTGGTCAGGTTGGATGGAGGTCAGGTTGGATAGTGGTCAGGTTGGATGCAGGTCAGGTTGGATGGATGTCAGGTTGGATAGTGGTCAGGGTGGATGGAGGTCAGGTTGGATGGATGTCAGGTTGGATGGAGGTCAGGTTGGATGGATGTCAGGTTGGATAGTGGTCAGGCTGGATGGAAGTCAGGTTGGATGGAGGTCAGGTTGAATGAAGGTCAGGTTGGATGGAGGTCAGGTTGGATGGATGTCAGGGTGGATGCAGGTCAGGTTGGATAGTGGTCAGGGTGGATGGAGGTCAGGTTGGATGGATGTCAGGTTGGATAGTGGTCAGGTTGGATGGAAGTCAGGTTGGATGGAGGTCAGGTTGAATGGAGGTCAGGTTGGATGGAGGTCAGGTTGAATGGAGGTCAGGTTGGATGGAGGTCAGGTTGAATGGAGGTCAGGTTGGATGGAGGTCAGGTTGGATGGAGGTCAGGTTGGATGGAGGTCAGGGTGGATAGTGGTCAGGTTGGATGGAGGTCAGGTTGGATAGTGGTCAGGTTGGATGGAGGTCAGGTTGGATGGAGGTCAGGTTGAATGGAGGTCAGGTTGGATGGAGGTCAGGTTGGATGGAGGTCAGGTTGGATGGAGGTCAGGGTGGATGGAGGTCAGGTTGAATGGAGGTCAGGTTGGATGGAGGTCAGGTTGGATGGAGGTCAGGCTGGATGGAAGTCAGGTTGGATGGAGGTCAGGTTGGATAGTGGTCAGGTTGGATGGAGGTCAGGTTGGATGGAGGTCAGGTTGAATGGAGGTCAGGTTGGATGGAGGTCAGGTTGGATAGTGGTCAGGTTGGATGGAGGTCAGGTTGGATGGAGGTCAGGTTGGATGGAGGTCAGGTTGGATAGTGGTCAGGTTGGATGGAGGTCAGGTTGAATGGAGGTCAGGTTGGATGGAGGTCAGGTTGGATGGAGGTCAGGTTGGATAGTGGTCAGGTTGGATGGAGGTCAGGTTGGATGGAGGTCAGGTTGGATGGAGGTCAGGTTGGATGGAGGTCAGGTTGGATAGTGGTCAGGCTGGATGGAGGTCAGGTTGGATAGTGGTCAGGGTGGATGCAGGTCAGGTTGGATAGTGGTCAGGGTGGATGCAGGTCAGGTTGGATGGATGTCAGGTTGGATGGAGGTCAGGTTGGATGCAGGTCAGGGTGGATGGAGGTCAGGTTGGATAGTGGTCAGGTTGGATAGTGGTCAGGGTGGATGGAGGTCAGGTTGGATGGATGTCAGGGTGGATGGAGGTCAGGTTGGATAGTGGTCAGGTTGGATGCAGGTCAGGTTGGATAGTGGTCAGGTTGGATAGTGGTCAGGGTGGATGCAGGTCAGGTTGGACAGTGGTCAGGGTGGATGCAGGTCAGGTTGGATAGTGGTCAGGGTGGATGCAGGTCAGGTTGGATGGATGTCAGGTTGGATAGTGGTCAGGGTGGATGGATGTCAGGTTGGATGGATGTCAGGTTGGATGGAGGTCAGGTTGGATGGATGTCAGGTTGGATAGTGGTCAGGGTGGATGCAAGTCAGGTTGGATAGTGGTCAGGTTGGATAGTGGTCAGGGTGGATGCAGGTCTAGTTGGATGCAGGTCAGGTTGGATGGAGGTCAGGTTGGATGGAGGTCAGGTTGAATGAAGGTCAGGCTGGATGGAGGTCAGGTTGGATGGAGGTCAGGTTGGATGGAGGTCAGGTTGAATGGAGGTCAGGTTGGATGCAGGTCAGGTTGGATGGAGGTGCGGTTGGGTGGAGGTTGATACCTGTGCAGTACACCTGTGTGTATGTTGTGTTGGTCAGGTAGGAGCAACCCCGGGTTCCATCTGCAGGTCTGACCAGCTTCAGGTGGGTACAGACTACGACAGACACTGAGAATGGAGACACAAAACAACCTTTATTATCCAACTAGCCGTTACCATGGCAACCCACCCAAGGCGCGTATCCATCCATCTGATGGTGTCTCACATGGGTGGAGCTTTAAGTGTGTTTCAGGTTGTGATGTGGAAAACAGCTTCACCATGATTGGCTGATCACAACTGCCATCCTCTAATCGTAGCCAGCGGTATTCCAGAAGCTCCGCCCACCTGCCATCTACCAGCAAATAGAAAAGATTTCTGTTGCATTATCAGGAATCTACTGATTGGTCTCCATGCTATGATGTTGCCATGGTAACAGCTACCTTTACTCCTGATTCGTTCCGATCTTCCTGAGAACGTCAACAGGCCGATGACATCACAGATGTTGCCATGAGGACGGTCCAGAAGCTCGCCACTGATAAAGACAAGTTTTATTAGAGGACAGGGACGTCCCAACCATCAGAGTGAGGACACGCTGGTTTACAGGGACGTCCATCAGAGTGAGGACACGCTGGTTTATGGGGACGTCCCAACCATCAGAGTGAGGACACGCTGGTTTACAGGGACGTCCATCAGGGTGAGGACATGCTAGTTTACGGAGACGTCCCAACCATCAGGGTGAGGACACGCTAGTTTACGGAGACGTCACAACCATCAGAGTGGGGACACGCTGGTTTACAGGGACGTCCCAGCCATCAAGGTGAGGACACACTGGTTTACAGGGACGTCCCAAACATCAGGGTGAGGACACACTGGTTTACGGAGACGTCCCAACCATCAGAGTGAGGACACGCTGGTTTACGGAGACGTCCCAACCATCAGAGTGAGGACACGCTGGTTTACGGGACGTCCCATCCATCAGAGTGAGGACACGCTGGTTTACAGGGACGTCCCAACCATCAGAGTGAGGACACGCGGGTTTACGGGGACGTCCATCAGAGTGAGGACATGCTGGTTTACAGGGACGTCCATCAGAGTGAGGACACGCTGGTTTACAGGGACGTCCATCAGAGTGAGGACACGCTGGTTTACAGGGACGTCCATCAGAGTGAGGACACGCTGGTTTACAGGGACGTCCATCAGAGTGAGGACACGCTGGTTTATGGGGACGTCCCAACCATCAGAGTGAGGACACGCTGGTTTACAGGGACGTCCATCAGGGTGAGGACATGCTAGTTTACGGGACGTTCCAACCATCAGAGTGAGGACACACTGATTTACAGGGACGTCCATCAGAGTGAGGACACGCTGGTTTACAGGGACGTCCATCAGAGTGAGGACACGCTGGTTTACAGGGACGTCCATCAGAGTGAGGACACGCTGGTTTACAGGGACGTCCATCAGAGTGAGGACACGCTGGTTTATGGGGACGTCCCGTCCATCAGAGTGAGGACACGCTGGTTTACAGGGACGTCCATCAGAGTGAGGACACGCTGGTTTACAGGGACGTCCATCAGAGTGAGGACACGCTGGTTTATGGGGAGTTTCCAACCATCAGAGTGAGGACACACTGGTTTACAGGGACGTCCATCAGAGTGAGGACACGCTGGTTTACATGGACGTCCATCAGGGTGAGGACACGCTAGTTTACGGAGACGTCTCAACCATCAGAGTGAGGACACGCTGGTTTACGGGAACGTCCCAACCATCAGAGTGAGGACACACTGGTTTACAGGGACGTCCATCAGAGTGAGGACACACTGGTTTACATGGACGTCCATCAGGGTGAGGACACGCTAGTTTACGGAGACGTCTCAACCATCAGAGTGAGGACACGCTGGTTTACATGGACGTCCATCAGGGTGAAGACACGCTAGTTTACGGAGACGTCTCAACCATCAGAGTGAGGACACGCTGGTTTACGGAGACGTCTCAACCATCAGAGTGAGGACACGCTGGTTTACAGGGACGTCCATCAGAGTGAGGACACGCTGGTTTACGGAGACGTCCCAACCATCAGAGTGAGGACACGCTGGTTTACGGGAACGTCCCAACCATCAGAGTGAGGACACGCTGGTTTACAGGGACGTCCATCAGAGTGAGGACACGCTGGTTTACGGAGACGTCCCAACCATCAGAGTGAGGACACGCTGGTTTACGGGAACGTCCCAACCATCAGAGTGAGGACACGCTGGTTTACAGGGACGTCCCTGTAAAGGGGTGCAGGTGGGGGTGTACCTGCTGTAGAAGGTGTAGATGGGGGCAGGTGGGACACACTCAGGTGAAATAGAGGATTCTGGGAGTAGAGACACCTGTGCAGCAGGATTCCGGCTGTTCACGCTGATCTCTGGACAGAAGAGAAATATGGAAGTTTATTCATGATATGTGAGACCTCCAGGACCTCTTGGACCTCCTGGGCCTCCTGGACCTCCAGGACCTCCAGGACCTCCAGGACCTCCTGAACCTCCTGAACCTCCTGAACCTCCTGGACCTCCAGGACCTCCAGGACCTCCAGGACCTCCAGGACCTCCTGGACCTCCAGGACCTCCAGGACCTCCAGGACCTCCAGGACCTCCAGGACCTCCTGAACCTCCTGGACCTCCAGGACCTCCAGGACCTCCAGGACCTCCTGGACCTCCTGGACCTCCTGGACTTCCTGGACTTCCTGGTCTAACGTATCATGAATAAACTTACCGATGTCATCATTGTGGGCCTGGTAGTGCTGTTTGACACGATAGCGTCTCAGGCGGATGATGTCTCCAGGCTTCAGACAACGGTACCAGTTCACACACATGCTGTTCCACAGAACCACACACACACTTCCGGTTCGGTCACTGACCTGCAGCACCGCCTGGACACACGGAGGGTCAGGAAGAATAAATCTGTTTTATCCTGATTATTGATCAAGTGTTGGGAGCTGAAGGCCTGGTTCTGCAAGACCAACCCTGGAGGACCGGTTCTGCAGGCCTGGTTCTGCAGGCCCAGTTCTTCACGCCCGGTTCTGCAGGCCCCGACCTGTGCTCTGACTGACCTTATAAGGACATTGGCAGGTCTGATCGGACCTTCCGTAGTACATCAGGTGAGACTTGTTGATGATGCGTACAATCAGCTGACGGTGGACGGTTCCCTTGGCAACGCCCCGACGACCGGACAGGAAGGCGTCCCGCAGCTCAGACACCGTTACGGTAGGACGGCGTCCTGCAGAAGACATGGTCATGTGACGCTCCAATGTCCAATCAAAACGTGGGATTCCTACGGAGCCAGTCCAATACCCTACCTCCCTCCTCCTCTTCATCCTCATCTTCCTCAGTGGGCGGAGCCGACCTCCACATCTCACCGCTGTGGTCCACGTTGTTCCACAGAGGAAGAAACACGGTCCGACTGGCTCTCAGAGGGACCAGCGGGCCTGCTGAACCGTCAACCAATCAGCATCAGAGCCTGCCATGATGTCACTGCCATCGTCTCACCTTGCGACGTCTCACCTGGTGGCGTCCCACCTGGCGGCGTCCCACCTGTCTGTCCTGAGGATCCAAACCAGGGCAGAGAGTCCCAGTCCACGTGCGTCCTGCCGGTGTCGTCTTCCTCACCTGCAGCTTCGTCTCTGACCTCCACACTCACCAGTCTGTAGCTGCAGAGGGTGGAGCCACGATCAGCACTTTCTGATGACATCACAACATCTCTCACCTGTCCACACTCACCTGTCTCTGTCTCCGGAGGCGCCCAGGCATCCTGGGAGCTGAGCGCTGAGGGCGGGGGTGAAAGCGGCGTTGGAGAGCGTCGCCCCGGGCCGCAGGACGTGCCGCTCCACCAGCCGGTTCAGACCGGGATCCAGAGTCACCTGGAGCCTGCAGTGTCCCTCTGTCAGGGTGATGTCATACAGGTCATCACCTGGAACCAGAACCAGAACCAGTCAGACCGCCATCCAGAGGCTCCTGCAGCGGTTTCAGGGTCTGCTGTCTCACCGCTGAGGACGGCCTGGGGGAAGTAGACGGCCGACCCCTGATCTCTGCTGTAACGCCGGACGTCCACCACAAGCAGAAGCTCCCTGCAGCCCACAGCAGAGGACGGCGACCGGGACCCGGACCTGGACCAGGACCCGGACCAGGACAGCTGGAAGACAAGGCCCAGACTACATTTACACATGTTCTGCAGCTGAAAGACAACACTCAGAGCGGGACCTGGACCTGGACCCGGACCGGGACCAGGACCCGGACCCGAGCCAGGACCAGGACAGCTGGAAGACAAGGCCCGCACCAGGACCAGGACCCGGACCGGGACCTGGACCAGGACAGCTGGAAGACAAGGCCCGCACCAGGACCAGGACCCGGACCCGAGCCAGGACCAGGACAGCTGGAAGACAAGGCCCGCACCAGGACCAGGACCCGGACCGGGACCTGGACCAGGACAGCTGGAAGACAAGGCCCGCACCAGGACCAGGACCCGGACCAGGACCAGGACAGCTGGAAGACAAGGCCCGCATCAGGACTAGGACCCGGACAGCTGGAAGACAAGGCCCAGACTACATTTACACATGTTCTGCAGCTGGAAGACAACACTCAGAGCAGGACCTGGACCTGGACCCGGACCGGGACCAGGACCCGGACCCGGACCTGGACCCGGACTAGGACCAGGACAGCTGGAAGACAAGGCCCAGACTACATTTACAGATGTTCTGCAGCTGGAAGACAACAGTTTAACATCTGTACAGTAAAAGGTTTAAATAAAATGGTTTGGACTCATTTTGGTCTGAGTTGTGGTTCTTTGAGACTCTCAGCTGGTTCATCACCAGAGTCCTGCTGCTGTACGTTACTTTTTGCTTTCGGCTGACATTTAACAGATAAACAACCTGTTTTTATACAGATTTATCTCATCTCTATGGGGGAAACTTCGGCCTCCGTCTTTATAACATCGCGGCTCATTTAATGTGATTATCCAGAGTCACAAATGAAATTAAATGAAACCAGAATAGTTTTCTTGGTTTCCAGGAAGGCCGAACTGATGTTCTAAATATTTTTAGTGGTAAAATTAAGTAAAGTTCCTTCAGCAGGAGGAGACTGCTGCTGGAGGACAGGAACTCTTTAAATCTGCTGATTTTCAACGGAGTCTGGTGGAGGCTGCATCAGCGCGATGGAGGCGCAAACACACAGGGGATTTTACTGAAAATCAATACCGCCGATCGGATTGATCCTGTTGATCACATGAGCTGGAGACCCACCTTGTTCGGACCGGATCTGGACCGGGTCAGGGTTCTGTGGAAGACGCAGCTATCAGCCGCCATGTTGGACGGGTGCTCAGACAATAACAGCGCGGTGTATTGTGGGAAAAACTGATGCACCATGCTCAGTAGGCCGGTTGTTGGAAACCATTAAATCCGTTTATTAAATCTGTTTATTAAAGATGGACCAGGTGCATAAAACTGCAGTTCCCCCTTCATCCACTAGAAGCTGCAAAACAGAGCGAATCCCCATAGACTCCCATGTTAAAAAGACCAACTTCTCAGCAGAAATAAACATGTTTACAGCAGGAATAAACATGTTTACAGTAGGAATAAACATGTTGACAGCAGGAATAAACATGTTAACAGCAATTATAAACATGTTTACAGCCGAAATAAACATTTTTACAGACTGGAACAAAAATCAATTTTTGGTTTAATAGATCAGGTTTACCTTCAGGACAACTGCGGGGGGAGTGCATTTTTTTTCTAACTTGCCTATTTAAAAGTAATTTAATCTTGAAGTTCGGCATATTTAGGGTCGTTTTTGATTGACAGGTACCCGATCTCCCGCTTCAAGTCACAAGAAGGTAGAACAACCGCAGTTTTTAGCCAGTTAACAACGTGACTTAGCTTTAGTCCGCTTAACTCCGTTAGCTGGTTAGCTCCTGTTATCTCCGGGTTAGCTCGGTTAGCTCTTAGCTACAGAAAGCTGAGTTCGCTCGATGTCAATCATCCACCATGATGCTCACAGCCCCTCTCTTAGCTCCACCTCTTTCCCCATATTTGTATTTTCCGGGAGAGACAACACGCTTGCCCCTGCCAAGATGGTGATGGTAGGAACCGCTCACCGAGCTTCAATTCAGCTCTTCAGAAACCTACGGGTGACGTCACAGAGGCTCCGCCCATCTTTTATATACAGTCTATGAATGAATCAGAAGAGCCGGCACTCAGTTTTGTTTTTGTCCTTTTGCCTCTCATTGCTTGGCTGGCTGGACCCGAGGCAGTGCTTTAGTTGGATTGGCCGGCGCGTTGTGTGGTCCGATATGAGGTTCCCGTTAACATCTCCTCAGTCTGCTGATCTTACAGCATCGTAGACATGTTACAGTCTGTCTTCTTGCAGCCACGTCAAGGTGAAACATAAACCTGCTTTTTCTATGTTGCTTCCGTGTCCTCATTAGCGTGTTAGGCTCTTCCATTATCTAACTGCATCACAGTTTCCATCAACACAACGAGGAGAAATGGTGTAATGGTTCCTCCTGCTCAGGACCAGACAAACTTTACTGGTCCTGGACTGGGACGTTGCTGGAGAACTGCAGAGTCACACAATGACAGCTATATTCAGGAAAACTGTACAGCAGAAAACTACTAAATATCATCATTCATTCATTTTCTAAACTGCTTTATCCATTCAGGGTCGCGGGGAAGCTGGAGCCTATCCCAGCTGGCTTTGTGTGAAAGGCAGGGTACACCCTGGACAGCTCGGCAGTCCATCGCAGGGCACTACTAAATATGAATAGACAAAATGTATTTATGTATTTAGAACAACATAAGAAAATGAATATTGTTTACATTTAATGAATGTTTTTGGTGTTTGTAAAACGGGACACTCCAGAAGCTAAACGCAGCCTGTCAGATTCCACATACCAAGCCTTAAATAAAGGCTTAAATATGTGTGAAGATTCATTTATACAATATCCTACAGGAATGTCAAACTGAATATGAGAAGAATGAATCATTCAGACAGACCAGGTGAAACTGTCCCTTCCAGGCCACACTACAGCCGGGGTGCGTCATCGTCTTCCTGGGTAGTCCTGCTGCTGGTCATGGAGGGAGATGTCGCTTGGATGAGCTGACAGAGTCTAGAATCTCATTTCTAGATGACTGCAGACACTCTGACATGTTGAAGTCAGGGAGCTGCAGAAGCTCCAAGCTGTAAAACAGGATCCGTTACGATGAGAGAACACAGAGAACTTTGCAAGTTTAGCTCCAGGTTCCGCCGCACGTCCCTGCAGGGATCCGGTTACCGAGACCAGTACCGACTTAGGAGACCCGAAGTGCCTCAAATCGCTCAATAATATGTTGAAGAGAATCCAACATATCTAGAAATGTTACGTTTCCTCTATTCCACTCTGTGTGTCCAGAATGAAACTAGAACAGGTCCAGAACAGGACCAGAACTGGATTAGAACAGGACCATTATAGGACTAGAACGGGACCAAAACAAGACCAAAACGGGACCAGAATAGGACTCGAATGGATCCAGAACGGGACCAGAACAGGTAGACAACAGGACCAGAACATGACCAGAACGGGCCCAAAACAAGACCAGAACGGGTGCTGAACAGGACCAGAAGGGGACCAGAACAGAACCAGAACGGGTCCAGAACAGGACTAGAACAGGTCCAGAATGGATCCAGAGTGGGACCAGAATTGGACTAGAACGTGACCAGAACGGGACCAGAACGGTCCCTGCATGCAGAACCTGGTTATGAAGTTCGAACCCTCAAAGTGACCCGATAGTAGCGCTGCACGATTATGACCAAAATAATAATCATAATTATTTTGAGCAATATTGTAATCACAAATATAATATAATAATCAT
>NC_136616.1:37760664-37905664 GCF_933228915.1 Telmatherina bonti
AGAACTGGTCAGTGCCTGGCCCTGATATGATCCATGCCGACTGGCAAAAGAGACTGACTTCACTCCATGAATGCCTGGCAGCACAGATGAACCAACTCCTGAGGGATGGGACTCACCCTGACTGGCTGACCAAGGGACGAACAGTCCTGATACTGAAAGACCCCCCACAAGGGATCAGTCCCATCCAATTACCGGCCAATAACCTGCCTCTCCACGAAATGAAAGCTCCAGTCAGGCATCATCATCAGGTGGCTAAGGTAAGTGTACACATGGATCAATACATGATGGAGACACAGAAAGGCATTAGCAGAGGAACCAGAAGAGCCAAACACCAGCTGCTGGATGACAGAACCGTCGCTCGAGACTGCAGACAGACAGACAAATCTGTGCACCGCCTGGATTGACGACCAGAAAGCCTATGACTCGATGCCACACACGTGGATCCTGGAATGTCTGAAGCTGTACAAGATCAACCGCTGCATGAGGACCTTCGCTGCAAACTCAATGAGGCTGTGGCAGACCACCCTGGAGGCCAACTTCAAGCCAATAGCACAAGCCTCCATCAAATGTGGCATATATCAAGGAGATGCCCAATCCCCGCTACTGTTCTGTATAGGCCTGAACCCCCTCAGCCAATTATTCAACAGGACTGGCTATGGATACCGACTCAGGAATGAGGCCACCATCAGCTACCTCCTGTACATGGATGACATCCAGCTGTACGCTAAGAGTGAGCGGGACATCGACTCACTGATCCACATCACCAGGATCTACAGCAGGGACATCGGAATGTCAAGTGGACTGGATAAATGTGGGCGAATGATAACAAAGAGAGGGAAGGTAATCCATACGGAGGGCATTGCACTCCCAGAGGGCAGGATGACAGATGTGGCGGACAGCTACAAGTACCTGGGCATACCACAGGTGATTGGCAACCACGAAGAAGCCGCAAGCAAAGCTGCCACAGCTAAATACCTGCAACGAGTGAGGCAAGTACTGAGAAGTCAGCTCAGTGGTAAGAACAAGATCCGGGAAATTAACAGCTACGTCTTGCCAGTGATCAGATACCCTGCTGGGATAATAAGCTGGCCAAAGGAGGAAGCTCAGACCATGGATGTCAAAACATGGAAGCTGCTCACCATGCATGGAGGGTTCCACCTCAAGTCCATTGTCCAGCGACTATACACTAAGAGCAAAGAAGGGGGCCGGGGACTAGTGAGCATCAAGGCCACTATCCAAGATGAAACATCCAAGCTCCACGAATACATCAGGAATAGGGCACCAAGGGATGAAGCACTTTGTGAATGTCTCAGACAATGGAGTCTGGAGGAACAAGAGATGGAAGAACCATCATGGGAGGAAAAGCCTCTGCATGGGACGTACCACCGGCAGATCACCGAAGTGGCCGATATAAACAAGTCCTGTCAATGGCTGGAGAGGGCTGGACTGAAAGACAGCACAAAGGCACTAATCATGGCAGCACAGGAGCAGGTCCTGAGTGATCGAGGCCCAGATCTACCATACCAGGCAGGATCCCAGGTGCAGACTATGCAAAGGAGCCTCTGAAACAATTCAGCATCTCACAGCAGGGTGCAAGATACTGGCAGGCAAAGAATACATGGAGCGCCATAACCAAGCAGCTGGCATAGTGTACAGGAACATCTGTGCAGAATATGGACTGGAGACCCCCAGGTCCCAGTGGGAAACTCCCCCCAAGGTGGTGGAGAATGAGAGGGCTAAGATCCACTAGGACTTTCAGATCCAGACAGATAAAATGGTGGTGGCCAACCAAGCGGACATAGTGATCATGGATAAGCAGCAGAGGAAAGCCATAGTGATCGATGTATGGAAATATCAGGAAATTGCATGAGAAACTGGAGAAGTACCAAGGCCTCAAGGAAGAACTTGAGAAGGCCTGGAGGGTGAAAGCAACAGCTGTGGCCGTGTCCCCCACACACCTATGACAACCACAGCATGCCTGACAACAAGATGGCGCGCAGGCAGCAAGTTGTTGCAGTTGTGTGCGCTGTCTTGTGCGCTGAAACAAAATAAAGAAAGAAAACCTCGTGTTCTCTCCATAGCTCTACTAATCCCTCTTCTAGCAGCTGTGTCCACCACACACGTCTGAAGTTGGGGTTGCCCGTCATTGTTTAAAGCTCCACCGGTGTCTTCTGCGCAGGTGTGAACGTAGAATCGTGACATAACACCACTCACACTGTATGAGCGACGGTGAAAATTTCTGACATGCCAGACGTTTGATCGGGAGGTCGCAGCATCATCGTTAGAACGCAGCATCAATTAATCCTTCCTCGTGAGTGTTCTCACACTGTACGGCTCCCGACCTCCCAACCGGACATCCCGACGCTACAATGTTTCCACGATGACGCAGCGTGGTCTGCGACAGCAAAATCCTGGTGAAATCCCCTCAAAATCGCAGTGTCTGCCCAGCATAAGGCTCCTCCCGCAGATGGTGAGCCCATGGGAGGTGGGGCCCGTGTAACCCTTTCAGGCTGAGCCTGACCGGGCCCCATGGGCAAAGGCCCGGGCACCAGATGCTCTCTCTTGTGCTCCACCTCCTGACCTGGCTCTAGAAAGGAGCCCTGGTGACCCACGCCCAGGCAAGGGAACATTTCCACCCATGGTGGCACACATCATAGGGGTCTTTGTGCCGTATTTAGTCTGGTCCCTCCCCTAGACACCTGCTTGCCATAGGTCACCCTACCAGGGACATAAACCCCCTGACAACATAGCTGCCAAGATCTTCGGGGCATAGAAACCCCTCCACCATGATAAGGTGACGGCTCAGGGAGAGCCGGTAAGGGATTTCATATTTCTTATCCAGTGTTTTGTTGGAGCTGTATTTTCCATTCTCGACATGACTTACTGCCTGCAAGTCAAGACGGTGAGCTCGGTCATCCGGGAGGAGATCAGAGTAGAGCCGCTGCTCCTCCACATCGAGAGGAATCAGTTGAGGTGGCTTGGGCATCTGGTCAGGATGCCTCCTGGACCTCTCTGGTGAGGTGTTCCAGGCACGTCCCTCTGGGAGGAGACCCAGGACATGCTGGAGGGACTATATCTCTCGGCTGGCCTGGGAACGCCTTGGGATCCCCCCACAGAGTTGGCAAATGTGGCTGGGAAGAGGGAAGTCTGGGCTTCCCTGTTTAGGCTGCTGCCCCTGCGACCCGACCCTGGATAAGCCAGAAGATGGATGGATGGCGATTACTTGCTCTCATCAGTCTAAAGCTTGTTACATCTTCCACCAGAAGCTTCATCTGAAGCCGGGAGGGATCAATGCAGGCGGCCATGTTGGCTGCCCGCATTGATGAAGCTGCTTATTTCATATTTAACGAGCAACTGTCTGCGGCAAGGCAGGTCGTGCACGCAGCAGGGTTCCAATCCATTTTACCTGCAACAGGAAAAATGTGGACCTCAAATGGCCAACCAATCCAACAATACTTAACTAAATGCTGGTAAAAGGTGTACGCGCTTGGCATTTAGTCAGCTTAATGCAGCCTTAACCACGCGTTCGCCCCCTGGTGGTCGGCAGACTACTGGTAGAGAACCTGAGTGATCAAAGACACATGCAGTAGAGCTGCGTTCTGAATGTAAATATCAATCATGATCAAAATCCGAAAAATTGTGCAGCCCTACTGACAGGAAGCAGACCTGATGAGGATCTTTGAAATGAAGACACCTGCAGATGGTTCACACTGCTCTCAGCTTTATTGGACAGTCTGATAGAGACGCGGAGATACAGAGACGTCCAAAAACTCCCGCCTTTCTTCAGAGACCACAACCTGGGTCTGGGACACCTGGACCAGGTATTGTCCTCTAGGCTCTGCGGGTGAAGTACTGGACCAGGTATTGTCCTCTAGGCTCTGCGGGTGAGGTACTGGACCAGGTATTGTCCTCTAGGCTCTGCGGGTGAAGTACTGGACCAGGTATTGTCCTCTAGGTTCTGCGGGTGAAGTACTGGTCCAGGTATTGTCCTCTAGGCTCTGCGGGTGAAGTACTGGACCAGGTATTGTCCTCTAGGCTCTGCGGGTGAAGCACTGGACCAGGTATTGTCCTCTAGGCTCTGAGGGTGAAGTACTGGACCAGGTATTGTCCTCTAGGCTCTGAGGGTGAAGTACTGGACCAGGTATTGTCCTCTAGGCTCTGCGGGTGAAGTACTGGACCAGGTATTGTCCTCTAGGCTCTGAGGGTGAAGTACTGGACCAGGTATTGTCCTCTAGGCTCTGAGGGTGAAGTACTGGACCAGGTATTGTCCTCTAGGAACTGCTGGTGAAGTACTGGACCAGGTATTGTCCTCTAGGCTCTGCGGGTGAAGTACTGGAGCAGGTATTGTCCTCTAGGAACTGCTGGTGAAGTACTGGACCAGGTATTGTCCTCTAGGAACTGCTGGTGAAGTACTGGACCAGGTATTGTCCTCTAGGAACTGCTGGTGAAGTACTGGACCAGGTATTGTCCTCTAGGAACTGCTGGTGAAGTACTGGACCAGGTATTGTCCTCTAGGAACTGCTGGTGAAGTACTGGACCAGGTATTGTCCTCTAGGCTCTGAGGGTGAAGTACTGGACCAGGTATTGTCCTCTAGGCTCTGCGGGTGAAGTACTGGACCAGGTATTGTCCTCTAGGCTCTGCGGGTGAAGTGCTGGGAGTCTCTGAACTCCAGGTACAGGCTGAAGAGCAGGTGCAGGGATTGGATCCTGCTGCCGTAGACAGGGATGTCCAGCAGGCTGCAGATGATGTCCACGTACTGGGACAGGCTGCAGCCCAGGTGTGCCGAAGGCAGCTGCAGGCGTCCCAGCAGCTCCTCCAGCTCGGACGGCCACTCCTGCATCAGGCTGTCAATGTCGGGCATGGGGCGGCCATACTGGACACTGGCTGGAGGCTTGGAGCGGTGCAGGGCGCTGATGCTGTCCACCCAGCTGTCCACGGCCCGAGGGTTGGACTGAGGACTGGCCACACTGGTCACCTTCTTCATCTGCAGGACACACAGGACAGGACAACGTCATACCGTCCTACACTGCTGGATGGTCAGAAACATCCGCAGAAAGGTTCCTGGATCCTGATGTGGTCGTTGGGGGATCAGGTCTGGTCTACAGTCTGGTGGTAGACCGGATCCCGATGTGGTGGTAGGGGGATCAGGTCTGGTCTACAGTCTGGTGGTAGACCGGATCCCGATGTGGTAGTAGGGGGATCAGGTCTGGTCTACACTCTGGTGGTAGACCGGATCCCGATGTGGTGGTAGGGGGATCAGGTCTGGTTTACAGTCTGGTGGTAGACCGGATCCCGATGTGGTGGTAGGGGGATCAGGTCTGGTCTACAGTCTGGTGGTAGACCGGATCCTGATGTGGTGGTAGGGGGATCAGGTCTGGTCTACACTCTGGTGGTAGACCGGATCCCGATGTGGTGGTAGGGGGATCAGGTCTGGTCTACAGTCTGGTGGTAGACCGGATCCCGATGTGGTGGTAGGGGGATCAGGTCTGGTTTACAGTCTGGTGGTAGACCGGATCCCGATGTGGTGGTAGGGGGATCAGGTCTGGTCTACAGTCTGGTGGTAGACCGGATCCCGATGTGGTAGTTGGGGGATCAGGTCTGGTCTACAGTCTGGTGGTAGACCGGATCCTGATGTGGTGGTAGGGGGATCAGGTATGGTCTACACTCTGGTGGTAGACCGGATCCTGATGTGGTAGTTGGGGGATCAGGTCTGGTCTTCAGTCTGGTGGTAGACCGGATCCTGATGTGGTAGGAGGGGGATCAGGTCTGGTTTACAGTCTGGTGGTAGACTGGATCCTGATGTGGTAGGAGGGGGATCAGGTCTGGTCTACAGTCTGGTGGTAGACCGGATCCTGATGTGGTGGTAGGGGGATCAGGTCTGGTCTACACTCTGGTGGTAGACCGGATCCTGATGTGGTAGTAGGGGGATCAGGTCTGGTCTACAGTCTGGTGGTAGACCGGATCCTGATGTGGTTACAGGATACATTTACATGCTGTAGCTACTGTAAAACCAGGTAGCATCCTGTTTGCTTAATTTTTAAATGGAAATGGATAATCTAGCGCAGTCAGTGCTAAACTATAACTGGTGGGTCAGGATTCAAGTGGGTCAGGGTTCAAGTGGGTCAGGATTCAAGTGGGTCAGGGTTCTGGTTGGTCAGGGTTCAGGTGGGTCAGGGTTCTGGTAGGTCAGGGTTCAATTGGGTCAGGGTTCTGGTGGGTCAGGGTTCACGTGGGTCAGAGTTCTGGTAGGTCAGGGTTCTGGTGGGTCAGGGTTCTGGTGGGTCAGGGTTCTAGTGGGTCAGGGTTCTGGCGAGTACCTACCTCTGTAGCTCCGTGCTGTTTGGTCTCCTCAGACAGCCATAGAGACAGAACCGTGGGGTCCGACTGCTTCACACTGGGTTCATCCAGAACCAGAAGTCCAAGGTTGTCTGACTTCCCATCAGGTCTTGGTACCTGAACACAACACACAGATAAGACCATCTTCAGACTGACCAGAACCTGGTAAAGGTACAAGTCCACAGCTGGACACCAATGTGGTTCTGGTACTGGACCTTCTCAGCTTTGTCACTACCTTCAGGAAGGCGTCAATGTCCCCAACGGCTGGGATGAAGTCTGGGATGAACGGCTTCAGGCGGTGGTCCAGGTCCATAGATTGGGGGGTGTATCTAGGACACAAAGGACGAGAGATCATACAACTCTCTCTGTACATATGCAAGTGGGAGGGAGGTGGCCATGGTTACCATGGGGGCCCTCGGGACCACGGTCACCATGGGAGTCCTTGGGACCGTGGTCACCATGGGAGTCCTGGGGCCCTAGGGACAATGGTCACCATTTGGGTCCTGGAGCCATAGGGACCATGGGGGTCCTGGTGGTCCTGTGGGTCTTGGTGGTCCTGAGGGCCCTGGGGGTCCTGTGAGTCCTGGGGACCATGGTGGTCCTGTGCGTCCTGGTGGTCCTGTGGGTCTTGGTGGTCACCAGACACCAGGAAACCAGTATGAATGGGAGACCAGTATAGCAGAGACACCAGGAAACCAGTATGACAGATGAGACCATGAGTGTGATGTGTGTGTGTGGCGTGTGTGTGGCGTGTGTGTGTGTGAGACGTGTGTGTGTGTGACGTGTGTGTGTCTGTGACGCGTGTGTGTGTGGTGTGAGACGTGTGTGTGGTGTGAGACGTGTGTGTGGTGTGTGGCGTGTGTGTGTGTGTGACGTGTGTGTGTGTGACGTGTGTGTGTGGTGTGTGTGTCTGTGACGCGTGTGTGTGTGAGACGTGTGTGTGTGTGGTGTGAGACGTGCGTGCGTACGTGCGCTCACCGTGTGATGTACTGGAACAGCTCCCTGATGTCGGTGCTGACGGGCAGGTTGGCGTAGTCTGCGGGGTCGTACGCTCCCTCCAGCGCCTCCGTCGGCTCGTCATCTTCATCCGTATCGTCTTCATCAGAGTCTTCCTCCTCCTCCTCCTCCTCCTCGGCACCGCCCCCTGGCCGGGCCGGCTCCGCCCCCCTCAGAGGCTGCCGCTGGTCGTCCGCCTCGTCGCTGCTGCTGTTGGTCGACATGAGGCCGCGGCGGCTCCGGTTCCTGTTTGGATCCGTCTGAGACGACACAGACAGGAAGTAGCCATGAAGACGTTTCTGTCTCACGCCGGCGTGGGAAACATGGAGGACGGCGTCCTGCAGTTCTAGCAGGCCGGAGACGTCTGCTGGTCCAGCCGGACCGAACCGAACCGGAGGGTCCAGCAGGAAGACCTGGTCTGGTTCCCTCCTCACCACCAGGGTATGGGGCTGCGCTACTTCACAGGACTAGTTAGGTTAGTGTAGGCTAGTTAGTGTTAGATTAGGTTAGTTTAGATTAGTTTATATCAGTTTAGGTTAGTTAGTGTTAGTCTAGGTTAGTGTAGGCTAGTTAGTGTTAGTTTAGAAACTATGTGGTTAGTTTAGGTTAGTTAGTGTTAGTTTAGGTTGGTTTAAGTTAGGTGGGATTAGTTTAGATTAGTTGGGTTAGTTTTGGTTAGTTAGCGTTCTGGGTTAAACATGGAACTTCCCACACTGATCCACGTGATTAATCAGAGGAAAGCTGATGCAGAGCTGCTCAGTCCGGTCCGAGAAGCGCTGCGGTCTCGCAGCTTGTCCAGGTTTATCTGCTCCAACACACCTGGCAGATCAATGCTGAATCAGTCTGATTCAGGTGTGTTGGAGCAGGTGAACAATGAAAAGCTGCTGGATTTGGGTCCTCATAGGACCAGACGGTCCGGGTCCAGATGAATATGTTCATGCTGTGTGGGAACTAACTGGATCAAGTGATCTTTAGATTAGTCAGCAGCTGAAATCCTCCTCCAGCTGCAGGAAACAGCTGGAAAACCTGCAGACAGAACATGGAATCCTCCTCCAGCTGCAGGAAACAGCTGGAAAACCTGCAGACAGAACATGGAATCCTCCTCTAGCTGCAGGAAACAGCTGGAAAACCTGCAGACAGAACATGGAATCCTCCTCCAGCTGCAGGAAACAGCTGGAAAACCTGCAGACAGAACATGGAATCCTCCTCTAGCTGCAGGAAACAGCTGGAAAACCTGCAGACAGAACATGGAACCCTCCTCCAGCTGCAGGAAACAGCTGGAAAACCTGCAGACAAAACATGGAATCCTCCTCTAGCTGCAGGAAACAGCTGGAAAACCTGCAGACAGAACATGGAATCCTCCTCCAGCTGCAGGAAACAGCTGGAAAACCTGCAGACAGAACATGGAATCCTCCTCCAGCTGCAGGAAACAGCTGGAAAACCTGCAGACAGAACATGGAATCCTCCTCCAGCTGCAGGAAACAGCTGGAAAACCTGCAGACAGAACATGGAATCCTCCTCTAGCTGCAGGAAACAGCTGGAAAACCTGCAGACAGAACATGGAATCCTCCTCCAGCTGCAGGAAACAGCTGGAAAACCTGCAGACAGAATATGAAATCCTCCTCTAGCTGCAGGAAACAGCTGGAAAACCTGCAGACAGAATATGAAATCCTCCTCTAGCTGCAGGAAACAGCTGGAAAACCTGCAGACAGAACATGGAATCCTCCTCTAGCTGCAGGAAACAGCTGGAAAACCTGCAGACAGAACATGGAATCCTCCTCCAGCTGCAGGAAACAGCTGGAAAACCTGCAGACAGAACATGGAATCCTCCTCCAGCTGCAGGAAACAGCTGGAAAACCTGCAGACAGAACATGGAACCCTCCTCCAGCTGCAGGAAACAGCTGGAAAACCTGCAGACAGAACATGGAATCCTCCTCTAGCTGCAGGAAACAGCTGGAAAACCTGCAGACAGAACATGGAATCCTCCTCCAGCTGCAGGAAACAGCTGGAAAACCTGCAGACAGAACATGGAATCCTCCTCCAGCTGCAGGAAACAGCTGGAAAACCTGCAGACAGAACATGGAATCCTCCTCTAGCTGCAGGAAACAGCTGGAAAACCTGCAGACAGGACTTGAATGACTCAAATAAACCAGATGGTTCCGGTGTACTGGGTAGATCCTACACCTCTGCGGGGAGCTGAGAACCACGCAGGGGGCTGCTGGGGGGGTTAGCCGATCCAAACACCACTCCAGCTGGGATGGAAGTTACCTGATGAAGGCCGCGGGGAGTCGGGCTGTACACGCTGGCCACCTCCTCCCCGTCCAGCACCTCCAGGCTCTCGTCGTACGGCTGGTTCGTCAGCAGTCGGGGCGCTTTGCTGCGGTCAGATCTCTCCATAGATAGGGTTAGGGTTCGATTCCCGTTAGATCAGCGGGATGAAGCACATTTAGCTCCCCTTCAGGTCAACGTTAGCTCGGTTTGTCTGCACGTTTAAACCCTCCTCGGTCAAATCACTGCTGTTCACACACTGAAACACACCCAGAGGGGTTTAATAACTACACATGTTCTATGAAACAGACTTTTTGGCTTTATTTTAATCTAATATGAAGTCTGAATTACAAGGTAGAAGCTAGCGCTAGCATTAGTCACCTAGCATAACATGCTAAATGCAAGCTGAAAACGGTCGTTTTAACGCCGGAAAGAGTCCGTTTGCGACGCAGAGACACCAAAAGAGCCAAAACTGTAGGTCGGTGTGCATTTAAATATCTGTCCTGTCGGTTATTGTCAGTTTAAAACGGGTTTTATCCTCGTCAAAGTAGGTTGGGTGTCAAGAGATGCGCTAACAGCTGAGGAATGTACCGTAACCTAGCAACGCTGCAACGCGCAGCATCATGGGAAATGGAGTCGCACCAAAAATGGTACTTTTCCAGTCACAGATCCGGGTTCGATCCCAGCACAGGACACGGATTCATTTTCTAAAATCACAAAATACTTCATTTAGTTTCAACACATAAGCAAGTTTATTTACTTGATAGAATGTTTTGCATGATTTTAAGCTACTATTTAGAGAAACATACGAGAATCTATCAAAGAGTGGTCAGCTGATAAAAAAAAAAGTAATTTTAACTTGCCTTTACATCACAATGAGGCATCAAAGCACATTTAATGTTTTGTGTTTTTGAACACCGTCCATTGGATACCCAGTATCAAACTGGCACCAGGTGTTATTTAACAATTCAGTTATTTTGACTCCACAACCTTTGCCCTAAAACGTTTTACCATTACAAATGACAATATATTAAATGTATTTCAATAAAAGGTTCTTTCCATCACAATGAGCCAAAGCCATTTGATCTTTGGTGGGTTTTTTAATAACCCAGATGACCCAGTGTCAAACAGGTACCAGGTGTTATTTAACAGCTCAAACACACTGTCTTCACTTTATGACAAGTCCAACAAAGGTTGTTGACACCTTATCCACCTCCTCACTGTTAGCAGGTCAGAATTCACCAATTCTTCTTAATTTTGAAGTTGAATGTGGAACAGAGACCAATGAAGGTGCATTTAATGCGCTAAAATATCACAATTGGTCTGATCCTTATATATATGCTCCTGATAAACACGTATGCCCTTGCAGCATGAATAACTTCATTTTTTCCTGATCAATGTAGAATACCTCCACATGAGTACGCCACAGCATATTATATATCGGCCGGCTGACAGTGACTGGACACAAAATGTGGAAGAAAAGTTGAAAAAATGGGGATTTTTAAAAGTTCTTTTGGATGAAACATTCAACATACACAATCTGGAAAATCTGTACAAACAAAAATACACATTTTAAACACTACAATAAAACTGCAAAAAACAAATAGTTATAATAAATAATTGGCAAGTAAAAAAAAAACTGAGAACTTTTTGCAGCACCGGATGTGACTGAACTTAATTATTTGATCAGATGACGCAATGCTCCCGTTTCAGATCCATGGCCCGATATTTTCTCCTCCTCCTCAGCCACAGTTCTGTGGGAAGAGCCTCCCTGTTTGACTAGTAAACTCTGGCCAGGTTCTCTCCACGTTTAGTGCTTCTGCTGCTGGAAGCGACCTAACAAACAGTGATGATGAGGAGGAGAACATCCGCGGAGATGATGGTCGCCAGCAGCAGCCGTGTTGTCATGACGACATGTAGGACAGACACGAGGAGACTTCCAGCAGACTGGAAAACAGACACATTCCAGGAAGGATCAATAAAAATGTCTTCATGTCATCTGGTCTTTGTTGTTTATGGTTTAAATGTGACAGAAAACTGATTTTATTGCCTGCTGGGATTTACATGTAAAAGCGACGGGCGTGCACGTGGCTGGGACCGTGCACGTGGCCGGGACTGGCTGGGCCAGATGGCAGCAGTAACACCACCAGCCTCCACCTGCCGGAGGTCCTTCAGCTCCTGGAAGATTTTAACACAACAGGAAGTGAAGCAGTCTCCATGGCGACTGGGTGATCACATGACGATCACATGACTTTCAAGTTGTTCCATGTTTTTGGCTTGTTTTGAGGTCTTCCTGGTCCTGATTCTGGTCCTGATGGAGGTCTTCCTGGTCCTGGTTCTGGTCCTGATGGAGGTCTTCCTGGTCCTGATGGAGGTCTGCCTGGTCCTGATTCTGGTCCTGATGGAGGTCTTCCTGGTCCTGGTTCTGGTCCTGATGGAGGTCTTCCTGGTCCTGGTTCTGGTCCTGATGGAGGTCTTCCTGGTCCTGGTTCTGGTTCTGATGGAGGTCTTCCTGGTCCTGGTTCTGGTCCTGATGGAGGTCAGCCTGGTCCTGGTTCTGATTCTGATGGAGGTCTTCCTGGTCCTGGTTCTGGTCCTGATGGAGGTCTTCCTGGTCCTGGTTCTGGTCCTGGTTCTGGTCCTGATGGAGGTCTTCCTGGTCTTGATGGAGGTCTGCCTGGTCCTGGTTCTGGTACTGATGGAGGTTTTCCTGGTCCTGGTCCTGATGGAGGTCTTCCTGGTTCTGGTCCTGATGGAGGTCTCCCTGGTCCTGGTTCTGGTCCTGGTGGAGGTCTTCCTGGTTCTGGTCCTGGTGGAGGTCTTCCTGGTTCTGATCCTGGTCCTGATGGAGGTCTTCCTGGTCCTGGTTCTGGTCCTGATGGAAGTCTGCCTGGTCCTGGTTCTGGTCCTGATGGAGGTCTGCCTGGTCCTGGTTCTGGTCCTGATGGAGGTCTTCCTGGTCCTGGTTCTGGTCCTGATGGAGGTCTGCCTGGTCCTGGTTCTGGTCCTGATGGAGGTCTGCCTGGTCCTGGTTCTGGTCCTGATGGAGGTCTTCCTGGTCCTGGTTCTGGTCCTGATGGAGGTCTGCCTGGTCCTGGTTCTGGTCCTGATGGAGGTCTTCCTGGTCCTGGTTCTTGTCCTGATGGAGGTTTTCCTGGTTCTGGTACTGATGGAGGTTTTCCTGGTCCTGGTTCTGGTCCTGATGGAGGTTTTCCTGGTTCTGGTACTGATGGAGGTTTTACTGGTCCTGGTTCTGGTCCTGATGGAGGTTTTCCTGGTCCTGATGGAGGTCTTCCTGGTCTTGATGGAGGTCTTCCTGGTCCTGGTTCTGGTACTGATGGAGGTTTTCCTGGTCCTGGTTCTGGTCCTGATGGAGGTTTTCCTGGTCCTGGTTCTGGTCCTGATGGAGGTCTTCCTGGTCCTGGTTCTGATGGAGGTTTTCCTGGTCCTGGTTCTGGTCCTGATGGAGGTCTTCCTGGTCCTGGTCCTGAGCCGGAGGACTGCAGGCCACAGACCTGAACTCCCCACATTCACACACCCACACCCCCCCCCCTCCATGCAGCCAACCAGAGACCCTGCCGGCCCCCCCATGCGCCCCAGGCATCGCCCAGGACAGAGGGCCCCCCGCAGCGCCCCGTCCCCAACCCCCAGGCCAGCACCAGGCCCGCCCCCTGTACCCCGAGTGCTCCCCATGAAGAGGGGGCACAGGAAGACCCCTGCCCCCCCCACCCGCCCGCCTCTGTGGTGTGTGCATGGGTGGGTCGTGGTTGTAGTGCAAGTAAAAAAAAGGGGTGGCCGTGGGGGGGTGGGACCAGCTGCTGCCAGACAGCCAGACCCCCCCTCCCCAGCATTCCCTTGTTTATGTGAGTGTGTGTGTGTGTGTGTGTGTGTGTGTTAAGTGTGTGTGCTGCTTGTGTAAATGTAATAGTGTCTAAGTTGTGAGTAAAATCGAGGGGAGAAAGACCCCAATGGGAGGGGATGGGCAAGGGCCACCGCTGTAGCTCCTGTCCACCCCCCATGGCCAAGGCGCCTGTCCCCTCCAAACCCTAAATGTATATTGGTGTCTATGTTGCAATTAAAATTTAGTGGGGCAGGTGGTCGCCGGGGTCCATCGGAAAATGCCCCTTAGGGTTCCCGGGACCACCGACTTCACCCGCCCCACCGTGTCCTATATGCTGTATGTATGATGTCGGGTGGCGGAAGAGGAGGGGTTATGGGGAGGGGCACAACCAGGGGAGAAGGACTCCTCCCCTGGGCGACCAACTCCTCAGCTGGCCGCAGTAGGTGCCCCCACCTCACCGGGACAGCCCCAGAGCAGAAGGGCAAGTTCCGGCCCGCCAAGTGGAGCAGGAGGCAGCACCCGGGTCGTCCCCCCATCCCCGGCAGCCCAGCGCCAACACTCCAGGGGCCGGAGAGTCCCCGGCTCCAACCCAGATAACCATCCAGGTCCGGGGCTCGGTGCCACCAGCGACGCCAAGACTTCCGCCGACGGGAGGAGACAGAGCCAGAGGGAGGATCCCCTCCGCCATGGACCCTATTCGTACCCCACCCATTCCCAACCATCCCCCTCCCTCCCAAGCCCCCCGTCCACCCCCTCCTCTGCTGCCACCACCCCCCCCTCCCACGCCGCCCTCCTCCCCCACCTCCTACGCGCCCCCCATGCCCCCCCCACCCCCTCCCTCTACCAACCCGCACCAAACCCCATCCCTCTACGGACACATCACAATCCCCAGGGAACCCGCTTGGTACCATAGCAGCACGACCCCGAAGGCATGCCCCAGGCGACCAAGGCCCCCCAGGTCCAGGCCAGGCCCCCCCATCCCGGAGGGAGGCAGCCCCGAAACCCGGGGGCCCCGGCCCCCCACGCAGCCCGCACAACAGCAACCCGGCCACCCAGCCCAGGCCAGCCCCCGACCACCCCGAACTCCCGGCCGCCCCCCGGCCCACCCCCAAGCGACCCCAGCCTCCGGGCCACCAGAGCTTCAAGCCGGCCAGGCCAGCAATGACCCGCCCAGACCCCCGGCCCTAGAGCCGCCCCGCCCCAAGGACCCCAAGCCCCCCCAATCCACCCCCCAGGGCCACCAAGGTCCCAGCCCCCAGTCCTACTAAGTGATGTGATTAATCAGCAGGGTCCAGGGAGAGCGAGCATCGGCCGATTAATGTGATCTGGAGACTTCTGTGTTCCAACAGGAGATTTTTGTAGTGATTAATACTTAGACTTCTTTTGGACTTCCAGTTTATTAGGATAGTTTTTTTGTTTGTTTTTTTTGCTATCCATCGGGCTACAAGGATAACGTGTGTGTTGTTGGGGTCCATGTTGATGTCACTAAGGTCTCCCAGTAAGCAAAGCTTGGGGCATGCAGGAATGCTGCATCTGAGCCATGTTGATAATTCCCCACAAACCTTATTCCAGACATTTTGAACAGGTGGACAGAGCCATAGAGCACGTAAATAATTATCTACTGCGTTACATGTGCACTGTGTGCAGATCTCTGAGTGATTTAGACCCATCTTGAACATTCTTTGTCCTGTGTAATGTGTTCTATGAAGGATTTTGTATTGGATGAGTTGTAGATTTGAACTGTCTGTCATATTAAAAGCATTTAGACATATTTGCAGCCAAGAAGGTTGACTGAGACTGATAGATAGGTCTGCCTCCCATTTGGAAGTTGGCAAGGAATTTCAATCATCTATTTTTGACATCGACCTGTATATTTTTGAAAGTAACTTTGGGCTACGAAGTTCCATAAATTCTGCTACTGTGGGAGGAAGTTCCAAGTCTATTTGATGAAGGGGGAATTTCCTAAGTATAATGGATTTGAGTTGCTGATATTTAGAAATCTGCTACTATTAATTCCATATTGTGATGATAGAGTGTCAAAAGATAAAATTCTTCTGTTATGGATAATATGCTCTAAATAATTAATTCCTTTATTAATCCATTGTTTAAAGTTGATCATATTTTTGTTTAGAAGAATGTCAGGGTTGTTCCAGATAGGTGAGTTTACATGGGATTATTGATGAATTGATTTTTTTAAGAAATTCCCACCAAGCTGTCAGAGAGGTGCTGATGTTGACGCTTTTGAAGCACTTTAACTTTCTTACACTGAAGCTGAAGAATGGAAGATTAGAGATTTCCACATTGTCACAGAATGTTTGTTCTAAGTCTATCCATGGTTCATCTAATGGACTCGGTTTAAGCCATTTTAAGATATATTGCAGCCTATTGGCTAAGAAATAATGTTGAAAGTTAGGCAAGTCTAAGCCTCCCTGATCTTTAGGTTTTTGTAATGTTTTTAAACTAATCCGGGGTGGTTTATTCTTCCAGAGAAATTGGGAAGTGTATGATTCTAGTAATTTGAACCAGGTGGAGGGAGGTTTCATAGGAATCATGGAGAACAGGTAGTTGATTTTTGGTAGAACCATCTTTTTTATCGCAGCAACTCTCCCCATAAGTGAAATGGGGAGTGACTTCCAGCGAGTGAGATCATCTTCTATTGTCTTAATAAGGTTAGTGTAATTACATTTTATCAGTTCTGAGAGCCTGAGGGGAATATTTATGCCTAAGTATCTAATGTTACCTGATTGTAAATTAGTGTTGGATGGATTTTTAAACCTGCAGTTAATTGGTAGGACTGTGCTCTTAGACCAATTAATAGAGTAGTCAGATAGTGGTGAGAATTTATTAATTAGTGAGATTGTTTGAGATAATGATGTTTGTGAGTTTTGGAGGAATAGTAAAATATCGGCATAAAGGCTTATTTTATGAATTATATTTTTGGACTGGATGCCCTTTATAATTTGATTCTGTCGAATTGCAGCAGCTAGTGGTTCAATAAATACAGCAAAAAGTGAGGGAGAGAGTGGACAACCTTGTCCCTTTTTATTCAAGTTAAAACATACAAACATTTTTCGGGATATTTAACATTTCTCAGCATGTGACCAGTTTAATCTTCTTGCTGGTTTCCAGTAAGGGTTCAGCAGGAGTTTTTACCATAAAGTGATGCAAAACGTCTCAAACTGGATGCGTCGTACCCGCCATACCCTGGCTTCCAACAGGCTACGGCGACTTTGTCGTCAACTGATGATGTATAAATAAAGCTGAACTGAATGACGACATCAGACGTGATTCTAAGCGTGACGGAAACACCGACGACATGTCAGAACTGATCGTGATAAATTCTCCGCATGCGGTTTATTAGACCTTCATTAGCGAGAAGCAGTTCATATAAACAACCAGGTTGTGAACAAGCAGCGATACGAAGCAGATTTACACAACAAACACGCTGGAAACAAACTGGACGAAATAATTCATCTACAAACTAAGAATGATGCAACGAGGCGGATCTCGGCAAGGCGGCGGTCCAAAGAGGATTTCTGGACTGTAAAACTGCGAGCAACAACAGATCCTGGACTCTGACCACAGGGTTTTATCTCTTCATTTAAAACAAGTTGAAAGAATTTTAAAGATGTTTTTCTTTCCTTTAAATCTTTTGATTGAGAAGAAAAAACTCAGGCTGTCTGCAATGTTTAAATGTTTAAACCCGCCCGCCGCTACAGGCGCAAAATCACATCGATGTGAAATTTATGTGTTAACGCATTTAAAGACAATAATAACTGCTTTTTTCTAAAGTTATTTTTGTTTCTCTTTCAGTTTTATTTTGCTTTTTCATTTGATTCCTTTGAATTTTTTTTTCTCATTTTCCTCTTTTTCAATATTTTTTCATCCTCTGTCAGTATTTTTTCTCTGTTTTCTCCTCCCTTCATGCTAATGCAGCTTCATTTCCTGGTCACCGAGCGCGGAGTCTCCTCAGCCTTCACATTAGTGCTGCGCTGCAGCTCCTCCTTCAGCTCGGCGTGGCGCTGCAGCTCCTCCTTCAGCTCGGCGTTGCGCTGTAGCTCCTCCTTCACGGTGGCGTTGCGCTGTAGCTCCTCCTTCACGGTGGCGTTGCGCTGCAGCAACTCCTTCACGGTGGCGTTGCGCTGCAGCAACTCCTTCACGGTGGCGTTGCGCTGCAGCAACTCCTTCACGGTGGCGTTGCGCTGCAGCGTCTCCTTCACGGTGGCGTTGCACTGCAGCAACTCCTTCACGGTGGCGTTGCGCTGCAGCTCCTCCTTCAGCTTGGCATTGCGCTGCAGCAACTCCTTCACGGTGGCGTTGCGCTGCAGCTCCTCCTTCAGCTCGGCGTGGCGCTGCAGCGTCTCCTTCACGGTGGCGTTGCGCTGCAGCTCCTCCTTCAGCTTGGCATTGCGCTGCAGCAACTCCTTCACGGTGGCGTTGCGCTGCAGCTCCTCCTTCAGCTCGGCGTGGCGCTGCAGCGTCTCCTTCACGGTGGCGTTGCGCTGCAGCTCCTCCTTCAGCTCGGTGTGGCGCTGCAGTTTATCTCGCCACTTGTGACCCCATTTGTGATTAGTTAAATCGGGACTAGAGCTGAAAACGTCTCCACATCGGCCACATTTAAAGCCCAAGTGAATGCGCTGATGGGACTGTAGACGACGCTGCCTTGAAAATTTTTCCCCGCAGTGCTCACAACAGTATGGTTTTTGTCCAGTATGAACAGATAGGTGGTCAGCTAGAACAGAAAAATTGGAGAAGGTTTTTCCACACTGGTCACAGCTGTAAGGCTTCTCTCCAGTGTGGGAGCGTTTATGGCTCCTAAGAGCAGATGAACTGCTGACCGCTTTCTCACATTGATCACATTTGAACGGTTTCTCTCCCGTGTGAATTCTTTGATGGATTATCAGGCTGCTGGACACGGAGAACGCAGCGCCACACTCTTTACAGCTGTATGGTTTCTCTCCGGTGTGAATGCGTTGATGGAGTTTCAGCGTATTCCGAACTTTGAAGGACGCTCCACACTCTCCACAGCTGTAGGGTCTCTCCTCACTGTGAACAATCTGATGTGATTTCAAACTGATGGACGACTTGAAGGTTTTTCCACAGTGCTGACAGTCATGGTGCTTGGCTCTGTTCCTTCTTTCCTGTTGCTGGAGAACAGACAAAGAGACAGTTACTGACAGCATCACTTTTCTACAACTAGGCTGCAGCTAAAATGATTTTAATAGTCGACTAATCTGTAAATAATCTCTCGATTAGTCGATTAGTTGCGATTATTTCTGTCCCGCCCACCATCTGTGCTTCCAGTTGACGCAGCTTGTCTTACAGGTTCCAGTATGTTTTACCCCACTCTCTCCATCTGCATCACATGAACGTCCCCCTGATTCCCAGTCAGTCTCAACATCATGTCCTTTAGTACGTTAAAGGAACGACTCCTGAACCAGCTGAATATTAAGCTTAACAGCTTCCTACTAATTTATTCTGAAGCATCCAAACTTAGGTATAGTGTCACATCCAAGATGTACAGAATTCACCTCAAAAGGAAAACAAAACAAACCTCTGCAAAGCACAATGTAATAAATGTCCTTTAAAAAAATACCTGGATCCGAATCACCACCAAAGAGAAACCAGTTCTTCCTTTTCACATATCCAGCAACTCCTGAAAATTTAATGAAAATCCGTCCATAACAAACAGATAAACGGTGGTAAAAACAGAAGCTCTTTGGCAGAGGTAACAACAGCACATCGCTACTCGCTAATGTTAACTTTGCCGTCCGGAACAACAGAAACCACGACTCCGGGGCGGAATGCTGGAAACCATGACTCCGGGGTGCTTTCCTTCCAGATGATCATGCATGACCGTCGTGCTGCCGTGGTACGACGACTCTGCATGGCAGACGACACATTTCACCTGTTTGACACTTTGTTTAGCAGGAAATATCCCCAAACTTTGGAAATAGGTTGCGCCGCTGTCAGTTTCTTCTTCGTTGTTTAAACAAAGATGCTGCAGGACAACACTGCCCCCAGCACTTCCTGCGGTGCTTTGTGTCGTTTGCTTGGTGTTTAGAGTTCTTCGACAGACTGAAAAGCCGTGGTCGGTAAACGGTGTTAAGTTGCCTGGAGTGGCGTTTTATTAGCAAAGCTGTTACGACGTTTATAACGCGGCGTATCGACAATGAAATTTCCCAACGATGAATTTCCATTGTCGACTGTCGAGTAATCGTTGCAGCCTTATCTACAACACTGTCAAGAGAAAACACTGGGTGCTGGAGGAAACGCCGGACACCGGAGGAAATGCCAGGCACTGGTTTAGACTGGGACGTGACGGGGACTGGACACATATGTGTGGCTGAGCTTTTCGACAAGATCCACTGCTGTGGAATGTCCCAAAAACTCATATTTTGTCTTCCCCTCTGCTCCATCCCTCAGCCTCACATGAAGATCCATTTGGTTTGATTGTAAATGATGATTTAAGCTCTCGTCAAACAGCAACACATTTGCTGTTTGCTGGCGGACTTCGGATAGCAACAGTTGTTTAAAATGCGGAGCAATTCCAAAAGCGCATACATATGCACACTTGCTCTCGCCACATGAAAATCTCGCTACGATCTTGCTGTCTGGGAACACGGTCGCAAAAAGACTGCTGGTGTCTTGGCATGACTTGTATGAGTACTGTGAATTCAATACCTTTAGGGTCCATAGTATCTCCGCTTTAAGCACTTTATTGTTGGCAGAAACTGTGACATTTGCCTGCTTTGTTGCTGTGTATACTGAAGAACTCACGACGGTCCTTTTTCCACCTACCCTCTGACACTCACGCCGAGCTGCACGTGTAGTATCTTTGAGTCAAGGCTCCTGTTGCGACTTTGACCGCACGACTTTAATGGGAGCTACACGATCCATTACATCCGCACAGGTGGAAATAAAAGAATTCATCAATTGCTCCATATTCATGGATGTAGTGGAGTTTATGAGGTTATGTGTCGTTGCAGTAAAAGAGGGTTAAAGTTAGTGCCAGTGTTACAGTTAATGACACGACTATGACTCATGGATAATACCTTCGTGTCCAACGTCAAGCTAACCTAAAACATGACAGGGCAGTGGTCAGTAAACACAGCATCCTCAACAACAACACTTTCCACAGAAAAACCATAAGACAGGACAAGGTCCAAGGTGTGTCCCTGCACCTGTGTTGGGCCGCTAACATGCTGTGTCAGATTAAAAGCTTCAATCAAGTCCATAAACTCCCCGGCCATGGGCTGGGACAGAAAACATACATGCACATTGAAATCTCCATCAATTAAAATCCTTCATAACATGTAAGCAACAACTCAGCCAAGCAACAAACTCATAAAAGTCTGATAAAATTTTTGTTATGTTTCGGTGGTCGATAAACGACAGCACACAGAAGGCGATCAGTCTGTTGCATTAGCAGCTCAAGACAGCTCAGTTCAAAAGAGGAGAAAGACCACTTTGAGACCACTGTGTGCTGCACGCAGTTCTTTATAGACAGTAGCTATACCTCCACTACGACCAGTTTACCTTGGTGTGTTGACAAACGTGCACTCAGGAGGCAACAGCTCTGAGAACGCAGTGGACTCACCGGTGCCAATCCAGGTTTCAGTTTAGAATAATACATCCAAAGATCGCGATGTAAAAAAGTCTTGAAGAATAAAAGTTTTGTTCACCACGGATCTCGCATTCACGAGTGCACACCTCGTCACAGCCACCTTCCTCCTATTAGCCGCTTGAGTTGCCCGGCTCAGCGGCCAGAGGTTACCCAGAGAAATGCCTCCTGAAACCCGGCGAGGAGAGCGATAAGGGTGCAAAATATGGAGATCCATCTGTCGTCCAATCAAGGGGACCAGCCAAGCGCCAACAGGAGCAAGAAACCATCGGGAGACATCCCAGTGACGACAGTCTTTAAGATCTGGTAAAACATACCAAATCGTATCTAGCGATTGGGCCAGCAGGGCCTTCAACTTCATAAGCCGGCCTGCTCGCACTCCCCAGCGTCAACGTTTCCTGGATAACAGAGCTTTCCCCTGGAGAAGACACTCCGGCAGATCAGCCACGTAAAAATAACCTGATCTGTTAACCTCATAAATGGCGCGTGATTGCACAGTTTCTTTGATTTCCAACAAATCCTGACGGTTGTACACCAGCAGTGAGTCAATGGTCCTCGTTGCAAGCATTAAAATTAAGATAAAACCAATAAAACAGGGCAGAGCCAAACGGCGATACAGACAGACAGTCCGGTGCCATCATACTCCACTTCATTTTGCTTCACTTCATTTCCATTCTAGATTGCGCCGTCTGTTGACAGCAAACTGTAGTAGCTCTGACATGCTATCTTGATTTTTTTTAAAGTCCAAAATGTTCTCAAATAGATATTACCTCAAATTAAGTCTTTTTTTTCTGAGGATTTCATGCTGGTTCGGAGGGTGTGCTGCAAGGAAGATTTTTCTGCTAATTTTTGTCTCTCTCAAGACTTGTTATGATGAGTCTCCATGGAAATGAAAAACTTGTTTACAATCGGGACCAACTAATTCAACTCTCCCAAATCAGGATTATCAGCGAAACAACACATCAATCCTGATGGAGCTGAAAAGAAAGAAGAGGATGCAGAGCGGGAGTGAGACAGAGGAGAAAGAGATGTAGATTTCAATCAAATCTACCAACTGTTGTGATGGTTAATGTGAGATCGCTAGCTGACAAAACGGACGAGCTCCAGATGCTAACAAGGTCACAGAAAGAATACAGAGAGTGCAGTATTATGTGCTTCACCGAGACATGGCTGCATGAACACATCCCTGACTGTAATGTGTCTGTACCGGGCTTTAAAACGGTCCGTGCAGACCGCAGTAGACAACACAGCAGAAAGCTAAAGGGTGGTGGAATTGCAGTGCTGGTTAACCAGCGTTGGTGTCATCCTGGACATGTTACTGTCAAGGAGAAGATATGCACAAGGGACATGGAACTGTTAGCTGTGAGCTTCCGTCCATATTATTTACCCAGAGAGTTTACCTGTGTTATGCTGGTAGCGGTTTATATAATACCTGGTACCGCACCAGACACAGCCTGTGATGTCATCAGCTCCGTCGTTGCTCGGCTACAAACACAGCATCCAAACTCATTCATGGCGATCTCCGGAGACTTCAACAACGTCTCCCTCTCTGCAACTCTACCAACATTCCAGCAGTTTGTCAGCTGCTCCACCAGAGAAAATAAGATGTTGGACTTATTTTATGCAAATATGAATAATGGATCCAGTTGTTCTGCCCTGCCTCCTTTAGGAAGATCTGACCATAATCTGGTTCTTCTCACCTCCACCTACAAGCCCATCGTTCAGCAGCAACCAGTCATCACAAAGACTATCAACATCTGGTCTGCTGAAGCTGAAGATGCTCTTAGAGGAGGCTTTGAGGCTACAGACTGGAACGTCCTCTGTGAACCTCATGGAGACGACATCAACGCCATGACTGAGTGTGTGACAGATTACATAAACTTCTGTGTGGACAGCATCGTCCCAACAAGAACAGTGAGGTGCTTCCCCAATAACAAACCCTGGATCACCAGTGAGCTGAAAAAGCTGCTGAACATCAAAAAGAAAGCCTTCAGGGATGGAGACAGGGAGTTATTGAGGGCAACACAAAAACAACTTAAAACACAAACTAAGAAGTGCAAGGAGGACTACAGGAAGAAGTTAGAAAGTCAGCTCCAGCAGAATAACCTGAGGGATGTGTGGTCTGGAATGAAGAAGATCACCGGCTTCAAGTTAAAGGGGGACCAGCCTGATGGAGGTCTGGACAGAGCTAATGAGCTGAACATATTCTTCAATAGGTTCAGTTCACCCCCTACCTCCAGCCCAATAGACCACACACCCTCCATAAGCCCACTGCTTTCCTGTCACGCCTCCAATCTGTCACCCTGCAGCTCAGTCATGGACCAGAACACAGCTTCATCTCCCTCCACATCAGGACATCCTGAGACCTCCACCTTGTTTGTCTCCTGCAATCAGGTTAAGAAGCAACTTGAGAAACTGAACCAGAACAAGGCTGCAGGTCCAGATGGTGTCAGTCCCAGAGTTCTCAAGACCTGCTCAGAACAACTATGTCCGATTCTCCAGCACCTTTTCAACACCAGTCTGAGACAAAATAGAGTCCCAGTGCTGTGGAAAACCTCCTGCCTTGTTCCAGTGCCTAAAAAAACACAACCAGCTGAACCAAGTGACTACAGACCAGTTGCCCTGACATCTCACATCATGAAAGTCCTGGAGAGACTCTTACTGGCTCACCTCAACAAGCAAGTAAACACCTTTCAGGACCCATTCCAGTTTGCATATCGTAATGGACTTGGGGTTGAAGATGCCATCATATACCTGCTCCAGAGAGCACACTCTCATCTGGACCATTCAGGCAGCACTCTGAGGGTCATGTTCTTTCATTTCTCAGTGCTTTTAATACCATTCAGCCTGCTTTGTTATGTAAGAAGCTCCATAAATTCCAGGTGGATACCTCCACAACCACCTGGATCTATGACTACCTCACAAACAGACCCCAGTTTGTGAGGCTGAAAGGTTGTGTGTCTGAGATGGAGGTCAGCAGCACTGGTGCACCACAAGGAACTGTACTCTGGCCATTCCTCTTCACTCTGTACACCTCAGACTTCCAGTCCAACTCTGAGTCCTGTCATCTGCAGAAATACTCTGAGGACTCTGCAGTTGTGGGGTGTATCAGGGATGGACAAGAAGCAGAGTACAGAGAACTGGTCAGTCAGTTTGTTAAATGGTGCGGTGACAATCATCTCATATTAAATAGCAGCAAAACAAAAGAGATGATTGTTGACTTCAGGAGGAAGAAGAATAAAAGCACTGTTTCCATCCTGGGAGAGGAGGTGGAGGTGGTGGAGGAATACAAGTATCTTGGAGTTCAGCTGGACAACAAACTGGACTGGAAATGCAACACTGACTACATCTACAAGAAAGGTCAGAGCAGACTGTACTTCTTAAGGAAGCTGAGATGGTTTAACGTCTGCACCAAGATGTTGCATATCTTCTAGAAGTCTGTTGTGGAGAGTGCAGTCAGCTTTGCAGCATCTGCTGGGGTAGTAGCATCAGAACCAGAGACTTGAAGAGAATCAACAAACTGATCCAGAAAGCTGCTTCTGTGCTTGGAGTAACTCTGGAGCCGCTGGAGCTGATTGTCCAAAGAAGAATGCTGCACAAGCTGATGAAGATGATGGAGGATTCTTCACACCCTCTCCACAACACAGTGATGAAACAACAAAGTGTGTTCAGTGAGAGGCTTCTTCAGGTCTGATGTAAGACTGAAAGATACAGAAGATCATTCCTGCCAGCAGCCATCAGCCTCCGGAACAAGACCTCCTCTAGTTATTATTATTATTATTATATACTACAGTATTTCCCTTTGGGGATTAATGAAGTATTTTTCATTTCATGAAACTACTTCATGCACACTGAAAGCCCAGAGTTGTACAATACCACAAAGCAAACACTGATGCAGCAGCTTCCAAAGAAACCATACTTTGCATGTACAACAGACTGTAACCGTGCAGTTTATCCTGGGACATACAGAGCTGCGTCAGGTTGCATCCAGACCACACAGGGGACAGCTTGACAGAAATCCACATGGATCCCTTGTTTTGGGCAGTTTGCACTTGGCTGGATGAAAGGGTCTGGCTTTGGACTGTGCAGCAGGAGCACTCTCCAGTATGAGAAAAACAATGGCAGCTTTCACCAGGCCACCAAGACGTCCCAATGATTTAAAACAACAAAAAGTCTTGCAGCTGCCTGAACACAGATGGATCCATGATGGGCCAACACGATGGGACTCAGCTTCTGAAATGGTGGAAATGTTTCTGGAACAGCAGCGGTCGGTTTGTGCAGCTTTGGCAGATGACAGGAAGAAGTGGTACCTCATGCCATTACCGTTGCTGAAACTGTGAAACGGGTGCTTCGCGCCCTGAGCTCCTTTACTGACACCCGTAGTGGGGAAATACTGTCCGACCCTTAACCGAGAAGATCTTTTCCACTCCACCAACTGAGGAAGGAAGAAGCAGTGGCCTCAATCATCAGCTGAAAGAAAAAGTAAGAACTGGTCTGAAGCACGGACAGGAGCTACAGCTGGAACTGAATACAGCCACCTTTCTTCATCCCAGATTCAAGCAGTTTTTACTTTAAAAGAAGAGGTTAAACCACATCAGGTGGACGATGCACAGAGTCTCAGGTTTGCACGTCACCTTCCACCCAGCCTTCAAACAGATGACAGACTTCTGTCCAACATTCAGGGGGAGAAACCAACATGGAGACGATGGATCACCAGCAGCCTCTGCTGAAAACGGGACAGATTGGTGTTCCATCCGGCTGTGGAACATGATAATACTCAAGTATCACATCAGCAGATGAACATCACAGGAAGTTCATGACACGCCGTGTTTTACTGTGTGTACATAAGTTTTATCTTCTGAAGCAAATTTCTGACTGGATAAAACCAAGTTTTTCTTCTGTAATCTGCTTGTAGCTGCAGAACCGACAGGATGCAGGCTGAAAGAACGGAGAACGTGAACGCTGCAGGTCACACCAACAGTTAGAAACAGTTAGCTTCACTTTTCAGGTTTATAATCCAGTCATAATATTTGAAAAGTCAGGATTTTATCACTTATAGCTTCATTTGAGGAACAATACCACAAACAAAATACTTCTATAAAAGTACATTATAGTATACATGGCCAGTTTTACTTCTATAAAAGTACTTTATAGTATACAGGGTCAGTTTTACTCCTATAAAAGTACATTATAGTATACATGGTCAGTTTTACTTCTATAAAAGTACATTATAGTATACATGGCCTGTTTTACTTCTATAAAAGTACATTATAGTATACATGGCCAGTTTTACTTCTATAAAAGTACATTATAGTATACATGGCCAGTTTTACTTCTATAAAAGTACATTATAGTATACATGGCCAGTTTTACTTCTATAAAAGTACATTATAGTATACATGGCCAGTTTTACTTCTATAAAAGTACATTATAGTATACATGGCCTGTTTTACTTCTATAGCAGACAAGACTTAAAAACAAGAAGCGATTCAGCCTGTCTAATGTACAGGGGCAGCTTATTCCACAACTTGGGACCAATAACAGAAAAAGCTCGGTCACCTCTCAGTTTACGCTTCGTCTTAGGAACCACAAGCAGAAGTTGATCTGTGGACCTCAGAGAGCGTGTAGGGGAATACCTCACCAGCAGGTCTGACAGGTAGCGAGGGGCCAGACCGTTCAGGCATTTAAAAACAAATAAAAGAATCTTAAAATCAATTCTGTAACGGACAGGGAGCCAGTGAAGGGAAGACAAAACTGGTGAAACATGGTCAGACTTTCGAGATCCAGTTAAAAGACGCGCTGCAGCGTTCTGCACCAGCTGCAGCCGTGCGAGAGAGGACTGACTGATCCCACAGTACAGGGCGTTACAATAGTCAAACCGTGTAGTTACAAAAGCATGGATCAACATTTCAAAATCATGTCTTGAGAGTGAGGACCTTATTTTTGCAAGCTGTCTCAGGTGGAAAAAAACTTGCTTTCACCACAGCACTAATTTGTTTGTCCAATTTAAGTTCCTGATCCATTCTCACACCAAGATTACAGACAGTAGGCTTAACAAACTGTGACAAGGATCCAAGGTTAACTGAGACAGCATCACCAACACTGCTAGGTCCAAGAAGAAGAACCTCTGTTTTTTTATCATTAAAATGCAAAAAATTTATTGACATCCAAATTTTAATTTCATCAGTGCACTTTAAAAGTTCAGTGGCACTGAAGCTTTCTTGATGTTTGAGGGGAATGTAAATTTGGCTATCATCAGCATAAAGATGAAAAGACACACCAAGCCTTCGGAGAATAGACCCCAGCTGCAACAGATACAATGAAAAAAGGAGCGGACCAAGGATTGATCCTTGCGGCACGCCACAATTCAAGGGGACCGAGGATGAAGCAAAGTCACCCAATCTCACACAAAAACTCCTATCTGCTAAGTAGGAACGGAACCACTCCAAGGCAGCCCCGTGAATGCCCACTGTGTTCTCAAGTCGGCACAGGAGGATTTCATGATCCACTGTGTCGAACGCAGCGGTCAGATCTAACAAAACCAGTGCAACAGTATGACCAGAGTCAGTATACATCAAAATGTCATTAAAGACTTTAAGTAGAGCAGACTCTGTGTTGTGCAAATTTTTAAAACCAGACTGAAAAACTTCAGGGATCTCATGTGCATCCAGAAATGCCTTCAATTGACAAAATACAATTTTCTCTAGAATTTTGGACAGGAATGGAAGCTTAGAAATTGGACGAAAGTGTGAAGGATCATTGTTATCAAGGCCAGACTTTTTTATTAATGGCTGAACAACAGCGTGCTTAAAGTATTTTGGCACCACTCCTTTTACCAAGCTTCCATTCACAAGATGTACAACAAAGGGTGCTATGGTTGGAAACACCTCTTTAAAGAGGCGCGGAGGAATGGAATCATCAGGTGAGCCCGCAGGCTTCATTCCACTAACAACCTTCTCCAAAGTAGAGAGAGTCACAGGCTCCAACTGAGAGAATAAGGCAGTGCATGTGACAGAGTCAGACAGACAGACAGATTGAGGGGAAATAAGAGCCCTTGTGGTTACAACCTTATTCACAAAAAAGTTCAAAAAGTTCTCACACACTTTATGTGAGGCTTCAAGGCTGTCAGATTGGGGGACATTAAGAGAAGCATTCACCAAATTAAAGAGCACGTGGGTTGTGCCTGTTAGCAGTAACCATATCAGAAAAATATTTTGACTTGGCTAATTTTACACATTTCTGATATCTGTGCAGACTGGCCTTTAACATTTGAAAAGAAATTTGCAACGTATCCTTTTTCCACCTGCGCTCAGCTCTCCTGCACTCACGTCTCGCAGCGCGAGTGGACTCATTTAACCAAAGCTCAGATTTAGGCTTTGCCCGCCTAGCTTTTAGCGGAGCCACACTGTCCAAAATAGACACACAGAGCGAATCAAGACGAATTGCAAACTCATCAACGTCACAATCAGAGCTCAAAAAATCACTAGATAAAGTGGACTGGTTAAAGGCAGCGGAGAACTGAGCCGCAGTGGACGAGTTAACGACACGACAGAGGCGCGCAGGAGCACACGGTTTATCTGCGTTGCACAAGAAAGGCACATTAAATAAAATCGGCATATGATCTGAAAACACAGCATCACAAACTTCCAGGTCACATATTGAAAGGCCGTACGACAATACAATATCTAATGTGTGTCCGTGTTCCTGTGTAGGTCCGGAGACAGACTGCACAAGGTTAAAAGTCTCGATAAGGTCCAAAAAGTCTTTCGCCATAGGCTTATCAGTGCAGCACACATGAATATTAAAGTCACCAGCAATCAGTATGCGGTCATATTTGGGCAATATCTCAGCTAAGAAGCGTGAAAAATCACTGATAAAGTCTTTATTGTACTTGGGTGGCCTGTAAACAACAGCGCACAACACAGGAGGATCAGCGGCCAGAACAAACGCATTCATTTCAAAGCTCGACGCAGACAGATCACAAATGAACGGTGTGCATTTAAATTTGTTCTTAAAAACAGTCGCTACTCCCCCGCCACGACCTGACAATCTTGGCGTAGAAATATAGGAATAGTCGACAGGCAACAGTTCAGAGAAGGCATTTGACTCACCAACGCCGAGCCAAGTTTCAGTTATGCACAGGAAATCCAGCTCATGGCTCACAACAAAATCCTTAATGATAAATGTCTTGTTGGCCAGCGATCTGGCGTTTACCAGGGCTATCCTGGCTGAAGTCACGGTGCTAGCCTCCAAAGTAGCTCCACATGACAGCTGCTTTAGCGGCCGAAGATTCAGATGATTCACACCCCGCTGTTGAAGACGAAAGCGGGAAAGATGACAGGTCCGAGTGATCCTTGTCTCATCCTCCACACCGACGACAGGGACCAAGCAACGGATCGGATCAACAAGACGACTATGCTCCGGGACTACAAGCGACAGACTGGCCTTTAGCTTCACCAGCTTTCCACTCCGCTTCCCACGGGCTCGGCGTTTGTGGCGCGCTCTCCGCGCAGGAGGAGCCGGCACGCGGAGAAGGTGAGTCGGCACCAGAGACAGGAAAGGGGGGCAGGATTCTCCGTGTCCATCACTGTCCAATTTCACCAAATGTTGGCACGAATATCGTATATCCAAAAGCGTTTGGCGGTCTTAAAGAAGTAAAGAGTCGACTTTTACGACAACAAGTGCTAAGATTGCCACAAACAATATCAAAGTGCGCATAGACAGACAGCGGGCCAAACACACTGGCGCCATCATGCTCTGAATGGTGCAAAACATTTACACCCACCCAAAAGTACATTATTACACCCACCTAAAAGTACATTATAGTATACATGGCCAGTTTTACTTCTATAAAAGTACATTATAGTATACATGGCCAGTTTTACTTCTATAAAAGTACTTTATAGTATACATGGTCAGTTTTACTTCTATAAAAGTACATTATAGTATACATGGCCAGTTTTACTTCTATAAAAGTACATTATAGTATACATGGCCAGTTTTACTTCTATAAAAGTACATTATAGTATACATGGCCAGTTTTACTCCTATAAAAGTACATTATAGTATACATGGCCAGTTTTACTTCTATAAAAGTACATTATAGTATACATGGCCAGTTTTACTTCTATAAAAGTACATTATAGTATACATGGTCAGTTTTACTTCTATAAAAGTACATTATAGTATACATGGCCAGTTTTACTTCTATAAAAGTACATTATAGTATACATGGCCAGTTTTACTTCTATAAAAGTACATTATAGTATACATGGTCAGTTTTACTTCTATAAAAGTACATTATAGTATACATGGTCAGTTTTACTTCTATAAAAGTACATTATAGTATACATGGCCAGTTTTACTCCTATAAAAGTACATTATAGTATACATGGTCAGTTTTACTCCTATAAAAGTACATTATAGTATACATGGCCAGTTTTACTTCTATAAAAGTACATTATAGTATACATGGCCAGTTTTACTTCTATAAAAGTACATTATAGTATACATGGCCAGTTTTTCTTCTATAAAAGTACATTATAGTATACATGGCCAGTTTTACTTCTATAAAAGTACATTATAGTATACATGGCCAGTTTTACTTCTATAAAAGTACATTATAGTATACATGGCCAGTTTTACTTCTATAAAAGTACATTATAGTATACATGGCCTGTTTTACTTCTATAAAAATACATTATAGTATACATGGCCAGTTTTACTTCTATAAAAGTACATTATAGTATACATGGTCAGTTTTACTTCTATAAAAGTACATTATAGTATACATGGCCAGTTTTACTCCTATAAAAGTACATTATAGTATACATGGTCAGTTTTACTTCTATAAAAATACATTATAGTATACATGGTCAGTTTTACTTCTATAAAAGTACATTATAGTATACATGGCCAGTTTTACTTCTATAAAAGTACATTATAGTATACATGGCCAGTTTTACTTCTATAAAAGTACATTATAGTATACATGGCCAGTTTTACTTCTATAAAAGTACATTATAGTATACATGGCCTGTTTTACTTCTATAAAAGTACATTATAGTATACATGGCCAGTTTTACTTCTATAAAAGTACATTATAGTATACATGGCCAGTTTTACTCCTATAAAAGTACATTATAGTATACATGGTCAGTTTTACTTCTATAAAAGTACTTTATAGTATACATGGTCAGTTTTACTTCTATAAAAGTACATTATAGTATACATGGTCAGTTTTACTTCTATAAAAGTACATTATAGTATACATGGCCAGTTTTACTTCTATAAAAGTACATTATAGTATACATGGCCAGTTTTACTTCTATAAAAGTACATTATAGTATACATGGCCTGTTTTACTTCTATAAAAGTACATTATAGTATTCATGGCCAGTTTTACTTCTATAAAAGTACTTTATAGTATACATGGCCAGTTTTACTTCTATAAAAGTACTTCATAGTATACATGGCCAGTTTTACTTCTATAAAAGTACATTATAGTATACATGGCCAGTTTTACTTCTATAAAAGTACTTTATAGTATACATGGTCAGTTTTACTTCTATAAAAGTACTTTATTGTATACATGGTCAGTTTTACTTCTATAAAAGTACATTATAGTATACATTGCCAGTTTTACTTCTATAAAAGTACATTATAGTATACATGGCCAGTTTTACTTCTATAAAAGTACTTTATAGTATACATGGTCAGTTTTACTTCTATAAAAGTACATTATAGTATACATGGTCAGTTTTACTTCTATAAAAGTACATTATAGTATACACGGTCAGTTTTACTTCTATAAAAGTACATTATAGTATACATGGCCAGTTTTACTCCTATAAAAGTACTTTATAGTATACATGGTCAGTTTTACTTCTATAAAAGTACATTATAGTATACATGGCCAGTTTTACGGTGTTTTCTGAATAATAATCCACTAAAAACACGAGAAAAGACATAAACCACACATTTATCTTCTATCTGTACATTAATATCAGAAATATAAACCAACACAGTGACTAACAGCTGATAAGCTGCTGCGTGAGCTTCTAGAGCTTCTGTCCACACGAGACACGATGCCGTGGAAAAGTCCCGCAATGTCCCAGAACCTGGAGACCGCAAACTGGACCCGGCAACCAAAAATCTGAACCTGAAACCAAGGACAGCAGACCAGGAGCCTGCAAACTGGTCCTCCACACTGACCTGTAGACCGGTGGAACCAGAGGACGGTCCAGCTGCGGTTCTGGTGGACGGGTTCGGGTCCTGGTTCTGCTGCTCCAATTCGGTCCTGGTCTGGTCCTGGTCCATGAGTCCAGCAAGTCTCTGCATCGACTGACGGACTAAAACCACCAGAAGATCACAAGATCATCAAACTGCACGTGCGCCCAGTGTGGTGCTGCGTTCAGGGTACCTCGGAAAAAAGAGCTCCCAGTGTGGTGCTGCGTTCAGGGTACCTCGGAAAAAAGAGCTGCCAGTGTGGTGCTGCGTTCAGGGTACCTCGGAAAAAAGAGCTGCCAGTGTGGTGCTGCGTTCAGGGTACCTCGGAAAAAAGAGCTCCCAGTGTGGTGCTGCGTTCAGGGTACCTCGGAAAAAAGAGCTGCCAGTGTGGTGCTGCGTTCAGGGTACCTCGGAAAAAAGAGCTCCCAGTGTGGTGCTGCGTTCAGGGTACCTCGGAAAAAAGAGCTCCCAGTGTGGTGCTGCGTTCAGGGTAGATGGGAAACATGAGCTCTCAGCGTGGTGCTGCGTTCAGGGTAGATGGGAAACATGAGCTCTCAGTGTGGTGCTGCATGTCCGTGACGGAACATCTGGTCTGTGTCGGGACATCTGGTCACACCTTGTGAGTGAGAGTGAGATTCTTGATTATTTATTTGCAAATTTCACACCTGGTGAAGAAACGTTGATAACGGCGAGAAGCAGGTACACCTGGACAGATACACCTGGACTGGTACACCTGGACAGATACACCTGGACTGGTACACCTGGACAGATACACCTGGACTGGTACACCTGGACAGATATACCTGGACTGGTACACCTGGACAGATACACCTGGACTGGTACACCTGGAAAGGAACACCTGGACAGATACACCTGGACAGACACACCTGGACAGACACATCTGGACAGATACACCTGGACAGATACATCTGGACAGATACACCTGGACAGATACACCTGGACTGGTACACCTGGACAGATACACCTGGACAGATACACCTGGACTGGTACACCTGGACTGGTACACCTGGACAGATACACCTGGACTGGTACACCTGGACACATACACCTGGACTGGTACACCTGGACTGGTACACCTGGACAGATACACCTGGACACATACACCTGGACAGATACACCTGGACAGATACATCTGGACAGATACACCTGGACAGGAATACCTGGACAGATACACCTGGACAGATACACCTGGACACATACACCTGGACAGATACACCTGGACACATACATCTGGACAGACACACCTGGACTGGTACACCTGGACTGGTACACCTGGACAGATACACCTGGACTGGTACACCTGGACAGGTACACCTGGACAGATACACCTGGACACATACACCTGGACAGACACACCTGGACAGATACACCTGGACAGATACATCTGGACAGATACACCTGGACTGGTACACCTGGACAGATACACCTGGACATGTACACCTGGACAGATACACCTGGACAGACACACCTGGACAGATACACCTGGACAGATACATCTGGACAGGAATACCTGGACAGACACACCTGGACAGATACACCTGGACAGATACACCTGGACAGACACACCTGGACAGATACACCTGGACTGGTACACCTGGACACATACATCTGGACAGGAATACCTGGACAGATACACCTGGACAGATACACCTGGACTGGTACACCTGGACTGGTACACCTGGACAGATACACCTGGACTGGTACACCTGGACACATACACCTGGACTGGTACACCTGGACAGATACACCTGGACACATACACCTGGACAGATACATCTGGACAGATACACCTGGACAGGAATACCTGGACAGATACACCTGGACAGATACACCTGGACACATACACCTGGACAGATACACCTGGACAGACTCACCTGGACTGGTACACCTGGACTGGTACACCCGGACTGGTACACCTGGACAGATACACCTGGACATGTACACCTGGACAGATACACCTGGACAGACACACCTGGACAGATACACCTGGACAGATACATCTGGACAGGAATACCTGGACAGACACACCTGGACAGATACACCTGGACAGATACACCTGGACAGACACACCTGGACAGATACACCTGGACTGGTACACCTGGACAGATACACCTGGACTGGTACACCTGGACACATACACCTGGACAGGAATACCTGGACAGATACACCTGGACAGATACACCTGGACTGGTACACCTGGACGGATACACCTGGACAGGAATACCTGGACAGACACACCTGGACAGATACACCTGGACAGACACACCTGGACAGATACACCTGGACTGGTACACCTGGACAGATACACCTGGACTGGTACACCTGGACACATACACCTGGACTGGTACACCTGGACAGATACACCTGGACAGATACACCTGGACAGACACACCTGGACTGGTACACCTGGACTGGTACACCTGGACAGATACACCTGGACAGGAATACCTGGACAGACACACCTGGACAGATACACCTGGACAGACACACCTGGACAGATACACCTGGACTGGTACACCTGGACAGATACACCTGGACTGGTACACCTGGACACATACACCTGGACTGGTACACCTGGAAAGATACACCTGGACAGATACACCTGGACAGACACACCTGGACTGGTACACCTGGACTGGTACACCTGGACAGATACACCTGGACTGGTACACCTGGACTGGTACACCTGGACAGGTACACCTGGACAGGAACACCTGGACAGACACACCTGGACAGACACACCTGGACAGATACACCTGGACAGATACATCTGGACAGATACACCTGGACAGACACACCTGGACAGATACACCTGGACTGGTACACCTGGACAGATACACCTGGACAGATACACCTGGACTGGTACACCTGGACAGATACACCTGGACAGATACACCTGGACAGGAATACCTGGACAGACACACCTGGACAGATACACCTGGACAGATACACCTGGACAGACACACCTGGACAGATACACCTGGACAGGAATACCTGGACAGACACACCTGGACAGACACACCTGGACAGATACACCTGGACAGGAATACCTGGACAGACACACCTGGACAGATACACCTGGACAGACACACCTGGACAGATACACCTGGACTGGTACACCTGGACAGGTACACCTGGACAGGAATACCTGGACAGACACACCTGGACAGATACACCTGGACAGACACACTTGGACAGATACACCTGGACTGGTACACCTGGACAGATACACCTGGACAGGAATACCTGGACAGACACACCTGGACAGATACACCTGGACAGACACACCTGGACAGATACACCTGGACTGATACACCTGGACAGATACACCTGGACAGATACATCTGGACAGATACACCTGGACAGGAATACCTGGACAGATAGACCTGGACAGGAATACCATGACAGACACACCTGGACAGATACACCTGGACTGGTACACCTGGACAGGTACACCTGGACAGGAATACCTGGACAGACACACCTGGACAGATACACCTGGACAGACACACTTGGACAGATACACCTGGACTGGTACACCTGGACAGATACACCTGGACAGGAATACCTGGACAGACACACCTGGACAGATACACCTGGACAGATACACCTGGACAGACACACCTGGACAGATACACCTGGACTGGTACACCTGGACAGGTACACCTGGACAGATACACCTGGACAGGAATACCTGGACAGACACACCTGGACAGATACACCTGGACAGATACACCTGGACAGACACACCTGGACAGATACACCTGGACTGGTACACCTGGACAGGTACACCTGGACAGATACACCTGGACAGATACATCTGTACAGACACACCTGGACAGATACACCTGGACTGGTACACCTGGACAGATACACCTGGACATGTACACCTGGACAGATACACCTGGACAGATACACCTGGACAGACACACCTGGACAGATACACCTGGACTGGTACACCTGGACAGATACACCTGGACAGATACACCTGGACAGGAATACCTGGACAGACACACCTGGACAGATACACCTGGACAGACACACCTGGACAGATACACCTGGACTGGTACACCTGGACAGATACACCTGGACAGGTACACCTGGACAGATACACCTGGACATGTACACCTGGACAGATACACCTGGACAGATACACCTGGACAGACACACCTGGACAGATACACCTGGACTGGTACACCTGGACAGATACACCTGGACAGATACATCTGGACAGATACACCTGGACAGGAATACCTGGACAGACACACCTGGACAGACACACCTGGACAGATACACCTGGACAGACACACCTGGACAGATACACCTGGACTGGTACACCTGGACAGATACACCTGGACAGGAATACCTGGACAGACACACCTGGACAGATACACCTGGACAGACACACCTGGACAGATACACCTGGACTGGTACACCTGGACAGGTACACCTGGACAGGAATACCTGGACAGACACACCTGGACAGATACACCTGGACAGACACACTTGGACAGATACACCTGGACAGACTGACCGGGACAGATACACCTGGACAGGAATACCTGGACAGACACACCTGGACAGATACACCTGGACAGACACACCTGGACAGATACACCTGGACTGGTACACCTGGACAGATACACCTGGACAGGAATACCTGGACAGACACACCTGGACAGATACACCTGGACAGACACACCTGGACAGATACACCTGGACTGATACACCTGGACAGATACACCTGGACAGATACATCTGGACAGATACACCTGGACAGGAATACCTGGACAGATAGACCTGGACAGGAATACCTGGACAGACACACCTGGACAGATACACCTGGACTGGTACACCTGGACAGGTACACCTGGACAGGAATACCTGGACAGACACACCTGGACAGATACACCTGGACAGACACACTTGGACAGATACACCTGGACTGGTACACCTGGACAGATACACCTGGACAGGAATACCTGGACAGACACACCTGGACAGATACACCTGGACAGATACACCTGGACAGACACACCTGGACAGATACACCTGGACTGGTACACCTGGACAGGTACACCTGGACAGATACACCTGGACAGGAATACCTGGACAGACACACCTGGACAGATACACCTGGACAGACACACCTGGACAGATACACCTGGACTGATACACCTGGACAGGTACACCTGGACAGATACACCTGGACAGATACATCTGTACAGACACACCTGGACAGATACACCTGGACTGGTACACCTGGACAGATACACCTGGACATGTACACCTGGACAGATACACCTGGACAGATACACCTGGACAGACACACCTGGACAGATACACCTGGACTGGTACACCTGGACAGATACACCTGGACAGATACACCTGGACAGGAATACCTGGACAGACACACCTGGACAGATACACCTGGACAGACACACCTGGACAGATACACCTGGACTGGTACACCTGGACAGATACACCTGGACAGGTACACCTGGACAGATACACCTGGACATGTACACCTGGACAGATACACCTGGACAGATACACCTGGACAGACACACCTGGACAGATACACCTGGACTGGTACACCTGGACAGATACACCTGGACAGATACATCTGGACAGATACACCTGGACAGGAATACCTGGACAGACACACCTGGACAGACACACCTGGACAGATACACCTGGACAGACACACCTGGACAGATACACCTGGACTGGTACACCTGGACAGATACACCTGGACAGGAATACCTGGACAGACACACCTGGACAGATACACCTGGACAGACACACCTGGACAGATACACCTGGACTGGTACACCTGGACAGGTACACCTGGACAGGAATACCTGGACAGACACACCTGGACAGATACACCTGGACAGACACACTTGGACAGATACACCTGGACAGACTGACCGGGACAGATACACCTGGACAGGAATACCTGGACAGACACACCTGGACAGATACACCTGGACAGACACACCTGGACAGATACACCTGGACTGGTACACCTGGACAGATACACCTGGACAGATACATCTGGACAGATACACCTGGACAGGAATACCTGGATAGATAGACCTGGACAGGAATACCTGGACAGACACACCTGGACAGATACACCTGGACAGGTACACCTGGACAGGAATACCTGGACAGACACACCTGGACAGATACACCTGGACAGACACACTTGGACAGATACACCTGGACTGGTACACCTGGACAGATACATCTGTACAGACACACCTGGACAGACACACCTGGACAGATACACCTGGACTGGTACACCTGGACAGGTACACCTGGACAGATACACCTGGACAGATACATCTGTACAGACACACCTGGACAGGTACATCTGGACAGGTCATCAGTCCATCAAGTTGATGATGAATCCCCGGACTATTTGCGGTTTTGCGTCATGTAATCACATCAGTCGGGTTTCTGAAGGCTTTTATCTGAATTTTGACTTTAAATATTAAATTAGAAGTTTTTGAGTTAATTTAAGTTTATTGTCGTTAACATAAAACACTGGTTAAGTTAATTAATGAATCCTTTTCAGCTAGATGGACAGAAGTTTGTAAGTTTTGGCCATGACTTGGCGTGTCCATGTGGATGTGATGGACCTGCATCATGTCACCTGTTTCACCTGTTATGCTGTTTACCTGAAAGGTGTTTGAAAATCCTGGTATTCTTGAGTTCCCGTCTTCAAGTGGTGAATATGGTGAAAGTGTCCAGGAGCAACAGCATGGTGGTGGGAGAACTGGACTGATACCAACATGAGAATGACCTTCTTGCTGGAGGAGGAAAAGATCCACCACACAGCTGGACACTTCACTTCGTCGTGATGGACCAGCAGGGGACGGACGGGACGGCTGTGGTCTGTCTGGAACACTCTGCGATCTGCTGGAAATAAACTGGAACAGCTTCTGAAAGACCAGGATGTAAACTGGGCGAGTGGCATCAGTGATGTGATGTTTATGCTGAAAGCGGCGGATCCGAAGGTTCAGAGACTCTGTGATGGTCGTGTAGGAGATGATGATGTCATACCGTACAGACCGTCAGATTTAACACCATAAATATATAAACTTATAAAACTTCTTCAGTTCAACAAGCAAAGATAAACTGTAACCGAGACGCCGCTCTGAAAGGCGTCTGACCCGTTTCCATGTCTGGACATGTTGCTGCTTCATACCTGTTGTTACTGAGAAGCTAAATGAAGGGAACAGGTGAGCTGACACACCTGTGAGGAAGAGGAGGCGATGAAGAGGCTGCTGCCACAAACCGGCTGAACAGGATGAAAGTATGAGGAAGGTGAAGGTCCTCCTCCTGACTGGCTGATAAGAAGCTTCTCTGCAGGTGAAGTGAAGTGTTGTCAGAGTGTCAGGAGACGATCAGCAGAGGAAAGTGAGAGCTGCTGATGTCCTGAAGGACTTTTAAAGTCTCTCTTAGTTTGACAGGAAGATGAAGATGTTTGTGGTGTTTGTCCTCCTCCTGCACGGTAAGATCAGCTTCCTCTCATCATCCTCACTTCACCTTCATCTTCCTCTCTGTGACGGTGGAAAGGGACGCTTCTTCCTCCTCTGGTGTGTGTGGAGCAGAAGTAGCTGTGTGTTGGAGTGTGTGTGTGTGGAGCAGAAGCAGCTGTGTGTTGGAGTGTGTGTGTGTGGAGCAGAAGCAGCTGTGTGTTGGAGTGTGTGTGTGTGTGTGAAGCAGAAGCAGCTGTGTGTTGGAGTGTGTGTGTGTGAAGCAGAAGCAGCTGTGTGTTGGAGTGTGTGTGTGTGTGTGTGTGTGTGTGTGTGTGTGTGTGTGTGCAGCGGGAGCCTCTCCCGTCCTAAAGCACTCCCAGGCGGCCAGTCTCAGTCGGCTCCGGCTGCAGGTCCATGTAGAATAACTGCAGTAGGTTGTGGAAGTTCACCTAAACATAGTTTATACCATTGTCAGAGACAACTGGCTGCATTATTTTTCTATACATAGTTCGGCCAGTTAAACTCTGTAATATCCCTCCGTTACGGGGCGTTACCATAGCAACGCGTTAACCAGCTGGTTCAGATCAGCCGTCTTTTAACAGGTGAACGAGAGAAACGCGGTTGTTTGGTATAAAACGTACATCCAGGCCAACGTAAAATAGTTCCTATACTTCAGCAAATGTTGTAGAAAAGAAATACAAATTTTTTAAAACATTAACTGTGTGTGACCATGGTATAAGCGGATTAAACAACTGGTAACCGTGTGTCAGACGGTTATAATGCCCGATGCAAGTCGAGAACACCACGATGTGCAGCGTTGTTAGATCTTTACTTATATTTATCTGTTCAGTTTCCATCAGTATTTGCTCTTTGTCAAGAAAAAGCTTCATGTAATTTGTTTGTTTTCTAAAATATGTGGAATCCTAAAGACGTTTAAAAGCCACGGTTTAATGTAAAAAAAAAAAAAAAATCATGTTGTTAATGATAAAAGGATAATCGTGTCCAATTTCAGTCAAAATAATCGGGATTATAATTTTTGCCATAATTGAGCAGCCCCAGTGTGTACATGGACTATGCCTGTTCTAAGAGATAACCGTACTGCTACAGATGGGAATAATGTCAGGTTGGAGCTCTGACGACAGACTTCTTTTCCACACAAAGCTGTGATGCAACACACACAGTATGTGGAAGTTCAGTTCATGCCATGTTTGGGAATGTTTTAGTGTCCTGGCCGTGTGTCCCACAAGGACTTAGGACAATAAGAACATTTCAATTTTATAGAAAGTTGAGCATTTAGACGGCGTGGACGACAAATTCCCGGTCCAGAAGTGATAAATTTGAACTAAAGAAGTGATGAATGATTCTGAAGACCACGTCTGACTGATAGAAGACCGAGCTTTGTGTTGTCCTGCTAAATGGGACAGGGCGGCCATTAGAACTACGGTGATGATCGCTTTTTTTCCCCTCATTTACATCTTGGTCTAAAGTTGCTAACAACCTTTTTAGCATGGTCATCGGAGATGACATCAGGTTTATAGCATCCCCCCTTATAGATCTGTTGTTTTACATAGATTATCACCTGGATGTTTTTAGCATGGTCATCGCAGATGACATCAGGTTTATAGCATCCCTCCTTATAGATCTATTGTTTTACATAGATTATCACCAGGATGTTTTTAGCATGGTCATCGGAGATGACATCAGGTTTATAGCATCCCTCCTTATAGATCTATTGTTTTACATAGATTATCACCTGGATGTTTTTAGCATGGTCATCGGAGATGACATCAGGTTTATAGCATCCCTCCTTATAGATCTATTGTTTTACATAGATTATCACCAGGATGTTTTTAGCATGGTCATCGGAGATGACATCAGGTTTATAGCATCCCTCCTTATAGATCTATTGTTTTACATAGATTATCACCTGGATGTTTTTAGCATGGTCATCAGAGATGACATCAGGTTTATAGCATCCCTCCTTATAGATCTATTGTTTTACATAGATTATCACCTGGATGTTTTTAGCATGGTCATCAGAGATGACATCAGGTTTACAGCATCCCTCCTTATAGATCTATTGTTTTACATAGATTATCACCTGGATGTTTTTAGCATGGTCATCGGAGATGACATCAGGTTTACAGCATCCCTCCTTATAGATCTATTGTTTTACATAGATTATCACCTGGATGTTTTTAGCATGGTCATCGGAGATGACATCAGGTTTATAGCATCCCTCCTTATAGATCTATTGTTTTACATAGATTATCACCAGGATGTTTTTAGCATGGTCATCGGAGATGACATCAGGTTTATAGCATCCCCCCTTATAGATCTGTTGTTTTACATAGATTATCACCAGGATGTTTTTAGCATGGTCATCGGAGATGACATCAGGTTTATAGCATCCCTCCTTATAGATCTATTGTTTTACATAGATTATCACCTGGATGTTTTTAGCATGGTCATCAGAGATGACATCAGGTTTATAGCATCCCTCCTTATAGATCTATTGTTTTACATAGATTATCACCTGGATGTTTTTAGCATGGTCATCAGAGATGACATCAGGTTTATAGCATCCCTCCTTATAGATCTATTGTTTTACATAGATTATCACCTGGATGTTTTTAGCATGGTCATCGGAGATGACATCAGGTTTATAGCATCCCTCCTTATAGATCTGTTGTTTTACATAGATTATCACCTGGATGTTTTTAGCATGGTCATCGCAGATGACATCAGGTTTATAGCATCCCTCCTTATAGATCTATTGTTTTACATAGATTATCACCTGGATGTTTTTAGCATGGTCATCGGAGATGACATCAGGTTTATAGCATCCCTCCTTATAGATCTATTGTTTTACATAGATTATCACCAGGATGTTTTTAGCATGGTCATCGGAGATGACATCAGGTTTATAGCATCCCCCCTTATAGATCTGTTGTTTTACATAGATTATCACCAGGATGTTTTTAGCATGGTCATCGGAGATGACATCAGGTTTATAGCATCCCTCCTTATAGATCTATTGTTTTACATAGATTATCACCTGGATGTTTTTAGCATGGTCATCAGAGATGACATCAGGTTTATAGCATCCCTCCTTATAGATCTATTGTTTTACATAGATTATCACCTGGATGTTTTTAGCATGGTCATCAGAGATGACATCAGGTTTATAGCATCCCTCCTTATAGATCTATTGTTTTACATAGATTATCACCTGGATGTTTTTAGCATGGTCATCGGAGATGACATCAGGTTTATAGCATCCCTCCTTATAGATCTGTTGTTTTACATAGATTATCACCTGGATGTTTTTAGCATGGTCATCGGAGATGACATCAGGTTTATAGCATCCCTCCTTATAGATCTGTTGTTTTACATAGATTATCACCTGGATGTTTTTAGCATGGTCATCGGAGATGACATCAGGTTTATAGCATCCCTCCTTATAGATCTATTGTTTTACATAGATTATCACCTGGATGTTTTTAGCATGGTCATCGGAGATGACATCAGGTTTATAGCATCCCTCCTTATAGATCTATTGTTTTACATAGATTATCACCTGGATGTTTTTAGCATGGTCATCGGAGATGACATCAGGTTTATAGCATCCCTCCTTATAGATCTATTGTTTTACATAGATTATCACCAGGATGTTTTTAGCATGGTCATCGGAGATGACATCAGGTTTATAGCATCCCTCCTTATAGATCTATTGTTTTACATAGATTATCACCTGGATGTTTTTAGCATGGTCATCGGAGATGACATCAGGTTTATAGCATCCCTCCTTATAGATCTATTGTTTTACATAGATTATCACCTGGACGTTTTTAGCATGGTCATCGGAGATGACATCAGGTTTATAGCATCCCTCCTTATAGATCTATTGTTTTACATAGATTATCACCTGGATGTTTTTAGCATGGTCATCGGCGATGACATCAGGTTTATAGCATCCCTCCTTATAGATCTATTGTTTTACATAGATTATCACCAGGATGTTTTTAGCATGGTCATCGGAGATGACATCAGGTTTATAGCATCCCTCCTTATAGATCTGTTGTTTTACATAGATTATCACCTGGATGTTTTTAGCATGGTCATCGGAGATGACATCAGGTTTATAGCATCCCTCCTTATAGATCTATTGTTTTACATAGATTATCACCTGGATGTTTTTAGCATGGTCATCGGAGATGACATCAGGTTTATAGCATCCCTCCTTATAGATCTATTGTTTTACATAGATTATCACCTGGATGTTTTTAGCATGGTCATCGGAGATGACATCAGGTTTATAGCATCCCTCCTTATAGATCTATTGTTTTACATAGATTATCACCAGGATGTTTTTAGCATGGTCATCGGAGATGACATCAGGTTTATAGCATCCCTCCTTATAGATCTATTGTTTTACATAGATTATCACCAGGATGTTTTTAGCATGGTCATCGGAGATGACATCAGGTTTATAGCATCCCTCCTTATAGATCTATTGTTTTACATAGATTATCACCTGGATGTTTTTAGCATGGTCATCGGAGATGACATCAGGTTTATAGCATCCCTCCTTATAGATCTATTGTTTTACATAGATTATCACCTGGATGTTTTTAGCATGGTCATCGGAGATGACATCAGGTTTATAGCATCCCTCCTTATAGATCTATTGTTTTACATAGATTATCACCTGGATGTTTTTAGCATGGTCATCGGAGATGACATCAGGTTTATAGCATCCCTCCTTATAGATCTATTGTTTTACATAGATTATCACCTGGATGTTTTTAGCATGGTCATCGGAGATGACATCAGGTTTATAGCATCCCTCCTTATAGATCTATTGTTTTACATAGATTATCACCTGGATGTTTTTAGCATGGTCATCGGAGATGACATCAGGTTTATAGCATCCCTCCTTATAGATCTATTGTTTTACATAGATTATCACCAGGATGTTTTTAGCATGGTCATCGGAGATGACATCAGGTTTATAGCATCCCTCCTTATAGATCTATTGTTTTACATAGATTATCACCTGGATGTTTTTAGCATGGTCATCGGAGATGACATCAGGTTTATAGCATCCCTCCTTATAGATCTGTTGTTTTACATAGATTATCACCAGGATGTTTTTAGCATGGTCATCGGAGATGACATCAGGTTTATAGCATCCCTCCTTATAGATCTATTGTTTTACATAGATTATCACCTGGATGTTTTTAGCATGGTCATCGGAGATGACATCAGGTTTATAGCATCCCTCCTTATAGATCTGTTGTTTTACATAGATTATCACCTGGATGTTTTTAGCATGGTCATCGGAGATGACATCAGGTTTATAGCATCCCTCCTTATAGATCTATTGTTTTACATAGATTATCACCTGGATGTTTTTAGCATGGTCATCGGAGATGACATCAGGTTTATAGCATCCCTCCTTATAGATCTATTGTTTTACATAGATTATCACCTGGATGTTTTTAGCATGGTCATCAGAGATGACATCAGGTTTATAGCATCCCTCCTTATAGATCTGTTGTTTTACATAGATTATCACCTGGATGTTTTTAGCATGGTCATCGGAGATGACATCAGGTTTATAGCATCCCTCCTTATAGATCTATTGTTTTACATAGATTATCACCTGGATGTTTTTAGCATGGTCATCGGAGATGACATCAGGTTTATAGCATCCCTCCTTATAGATCTGTTGTTTTACATAGATTATCACCTGGATGTTTTTAGCATGGTCATCGGAGATGACATCAGGTTTATAGCATCCCTCCTTATAGATCTATTGTTTTACATAGATTATCACCAGGATGTTTTTAGCATGGTCATCGGAGATGACATCAGGTTTATAGCATCCCTCCTTATAGATCTATTGTTTTACATAGATTATCACCTGGATGTTTTTAGCATGGTCATCGGAGATGACATCAGGTTTATAGCATCCCTCCTTATAGATCTATTGTTTTACATAGATTATCACCAGGATGTTTTTAGCATGGTCATCGGAGATGACATCAGGTTTATAGCATCCCTCCTTATAGATCTATTGTTTTACATAGATTATCACCTGGATGTTTTTAGCATGGTCATCGGAGATGACATCAGGTTTATAGCATCCCTCCTTATAGATCTATTGTTTTACATAGATTATCACCTGGATGTTTTTAGCATGGTCATCGGAGATGACATCAGGTTTATAGTATCCCTCCTTATAGATCTATTGTTTTACATAGATTATCACCAGGATGTTTTTAGCATGGTAATCGGAGATGACATCAGGTTTATAGCATCCCTCCTTATAGATCTATTGTTTTACATAGATTATCACCTGGATGTTTTTAGCATGGTCATCGGAGATGACATCAGGTTTATAGCATCCCTCCTTATAGATCTGTTGTTTTACATAGATTATCACCAGGATGTTTTTAGCATGGTCATCGGAGATGACATCAGGTTTATAGCATCCCTCCTTATAGATCTATTGTTTTACATAGATTATCACCTGGACGTTTTTAGCATGGTCATCGGAGATGACATCAGGTTTATAGCATCCCTCCTTATAGATCTATTGTTTTACATAGATTATCACCTGGATGTTTTTAGCATGGTCATCGGCGATGACATCAGGTTTATAGCATCCCTCCTTATAGATCTGTTGTTTTACATAGATTATCACCAGGATGTTTTTAGCATGGTCATCGGAGATGACATCAGGTTTATAGCATCCCTCCTTATAGATCTATTGTTTTACATAGATTATCACCAGGATGTTTTTAGCATGGTCATCGGAGATGACATCAGGTTTACAGCATCCCTCCTTATAGATCTATTGTTTTACATAGATTATCACCTGGATGTTTTTAGCATGGTCATCGGAGATGACATCAGGTTTACAGCATCCCTCCTTATAGATCTATTGTTTTACATAGATTATCACCTGGATGTTTTTAGCATGGTCATCGGAGATGACATCAGGTTTATAGCATCCCTCCTTATAGATCTATTGTTTTACATAGATTATCACCTGGATGTTTTTAGCATGGTCATCGGAGATGACATCAGGTTTATAGCATCCCTCCTTATAGATCTATTGTTTTACATAGATTATCACCTGGATGTTTTTAGCATGGTCATCGGAGATGACATCAGGTTTATAGCATCCCTCCTTATAGATCTATTGTTTTACATAGATTATCACCTGGATGTTTTTAGCATGGTCATCGGAGATGACATCAGGTTTATAGCATCCCTCCTTATAGATCTGTTGTTTTACATAGATTATCACCTGGATGTTTTTAGCATGGTCATCGGAGATGACATCAGGTTTATAGCATCCCTCCTTATAGATCTGTTGTTTTACATAGATTATCACCAGGATGTTTTTAGCATGGTCATCGGAGATGACATCAGGTTTATAGCATCCCTCCTTATAGATCTATTGTTTTACATAGATTATCACCTGGATGTTTTTAGCATGGTCATCGGAGATGACATCAGGTTTATAGCATCCCTCCTTATAGATCTGTTGTTTTACATAGATTATCACCTGGATGTTTTTAGCATGGTCATCGGAGATGACATCAGGTTTATAGCATCCCTCCTTATAGATCTATTGTTTTACATAGATTATCACCTGGATGTTTTTAGCATGGTCATCGGAGATGACATCAGGTTTATAGCATCCCTCCTTATAGATCTATTGTTTTACATAGATTATCACCTGGATGTTTTTAGCATGGTCATCGGAGATGACATCAGGTTTATAGCATCCCTCCTTATAGATCTGTTGTTTTACATAGAGTATCACCTGGATGTTTTTAGCATGGTCATCGGAGATGACATCAGGTTTATAGCATCCCTCCTTATAGATCTATTGTTTTACATAGATTATCACCTGGATGTTTTTAGCATGGTCATCGGAGATGACATCAGGTTTATAGCATCCCTCCTTATAGATCTATTGTTTTACATAGATTATCACCTGGATGTTTTTAGCATGGTCATCGGAGATGACATCAGGTTTATAGCATCCCTCCTTATAGATCTATTGTTTTACATAGATTATCACCTGGATGTTTTTAGCATGGTCATCGGAGATGACATCAGGTTTACAGCATCCCTCCTTATAGATCTATTGTTTTACATAGATTATCACCAGGATGTTTTTAGCATGGTCATCGGAGATGACATCAGGTTTATAGTATCCCTCCTTATAGATCTATTGTTTTACATAGATTATCACCAGGATGTTTTTAGCATGGTAATCGGAGATGACATCAGGTTTATAGCATCCCTCCTTATAGATCTATTGTTTTACATAGATTATCACCTGGATGTTTTTAGCATGGTCATCGGAGATGACATCAGGTTTATAGCATCCCTCCTTATAGATCTATTGTTTTACATAGATTATCACCTGGATGTTTTTAGCATGGTCATCGGAGATGACATCAGGTTTATAGTATCCCTCCTTATAGATCTATTGTTTTACATAGATTATCACCAGGATGTTTTTAGCATGGTAATCGGAGATGACATCAGGTTTATAGCATCCCTCCTTATAGATCTATTGTTTTACATAGATTATCACCTGGATGTTTTTAGCATGGTCATCGGAGATGACATCAGGTTTATAGCATCCCTCCTTATAGATCTATTGTTTTACATAGATTATCACCAGGATGTTTTTAGCATGGTCATCGGAGATGACATCAGGTTTATAGCATCCCTCCTTATAGATCTATTGTTTTACATAGATTATCACCTGGATGTTTTTAGCATGGTCATCGGAGATGACATCAGGTTTATAGCATCCCTCCTTATAGATCTGTTGTTTTACATAGATTATCACCAGGATGTTTTTAGCATGGTCATCGGAGATGACATCAGGTTTATAGCATCCCTCCTTATAGATCTGTTGTTTTACATAGATTATCACCTGGATGTTTTTAGCATGGTCATCGGAGATGACATCAGGTTTATAGCATCCCTCCTTATAGATCTATTGTTTTACATAGATTATCACCAGGATGTTTTTAGCATGGTTATGTTAGCAGCAGTTAGCTTCAGTTCATGCACTTTTCTGAACAACACAACATTTTGATTAATTTGGTTTTACTTCCAGCCCGTGTCTCTGGAAACGTGCTCCTTCATTGTAGGAACAGACCATCCTTTCAGCAGAAGCCTGGTAGCAAATCCCCGTCATGCTGGACCCTGTTTATCCAGCCGTCTGCAGTGAAGTGCCGCTCACAAATACTCCAAAGCTGCGGCTGCTTCCAAAAACAAACTCCATCCACTGCTGTCAGGCTGTCGTTTCATTCAGAAGATGTGAGAAAATGTAGTTTTCCCTCACAGCCGAAGAAGTGTTTCTTGTGCGACATGTTAGCATTGAGAACGTCCACCATAGTTTTAGCTTCTTCCCTCTTATACTGAGCAGTGAAGGTGGGCGTGGCTTCCTTCTCATGAACGTGCGCAAGCAGGAGAAGATGACCAATCACTGAGTCCCGTCCCCAGGACGTCACTAGAATCTCCAAGTAGAAAAAAAATCTCGAAAACAACGCATTTTCGTCGCCATGGAAACCAAACGAGAGAGGATTCAACACTGTAACACTGTAGAAAGCTCTGAAAACTAGATATCATATAATAGAGCCCCTTTAAAGGTTTTTAATGACCTTATTCCAGCTGCTGGGTCTGGAAATGTTGCCATCCGCCAGTTTCTGATCTTCGTCTCCATGGAAACCAGTGTGAGCAGAGGAGATGGAGCATCTTTTGACCTTTAACCTCCTTCATTGTGGAGTCGAGACTGAATGTTTCAGAGTGGACATCAACACAGGACGAGGACAGACCGTCAGTCTGATCTTATTTCTGAGAACTGAAGGAGTTTTGGTCTTTATGTGACGACAGCATGATAGGTCTCAGATCCAGGATCCAGACCAGCATCCAGACCTGGACCAACTGTGTTGAGGAGATTCAGCCTCTGATGCTGAAGTTGATGCCACAAACGGTGAAAATCCAGGTTGTCAGGACACATTTCTTAACATTCAGACAGTGTGTTATACCATCAGCGTGAGGACACAGACATTATGAATCAGAAGTGTGTGATCAGAGCGTCATGCTGACACGTGTTCAACCAGGCGGTTTTCATTTGTTCATACTAAAATATTCCTCTGAGTAAAAACTGTGTGTCTGCAGGTATTTCTTGTCATAAACAGTTTTTTAAATCCAGTCCCAAAAGATTACTACAGCAGGTTGCAGAGAAAATGTAACGATGGAGCTGAACTTGTCCTGGTGAAAGTGGACAGTCCACAAGGATCTGGTCAGGAAAAGGACAAAACAAAAGGAATTTAACAACCAAAGCAATGAGTTGTGAGACAGCTTGTCTTTAGGTGATCAACCATGACCCTCCCTGCAGCTGGAAGCAACCTGAAGCCTGCTGCACAACACCAGGTTTCTTCTCCAAAGTCTTCAGATGTAACGGAGGATGTTTACCTCTCATCAGCAGCCAGCTGGGTGGAGACTCTTCCTGACCGATTCTACACGTGTAGGGTCCTTCATGCTGCTTCCAAACCCTCCTCAGAGTCATGTTACCTGTCGGCTGTTGAAAGGCCGATCAGGAGATTGTGTCAGGAGCTTCCCCTTCGACCTGCTGACCCTTAAAGAAGAATTATATATTCACTGCAGATTCACAAATGTTTTTACATGATTATCACAAGTTTTAACACTATATGTATTTTTGCTTGGAACACTAGTTGATTAGTTTTATTATAACTTTTTTAGTAACTTTTATAACTCTAGAAATTCATGTTTGTAGATTGTGGAGCAGTGGTGAGAGTGTGTGTGTGTGAAGCAGAAGCAGCTGTGTGTTGGAGTGTGTGTGTGAAGCAGAAGCAGCTGTGTGTTGGAGTGTGTGTGTGTTTCAGAGAGAAACTGTTGCTGTGGGATGAAATATTCCAGATGAGGAATTAGTCTTGGTCCCGTATAGCCGCCGGTCGTCCCTCGGATGGTTTGTAGCCGCCGGTCGTCCCTCGGATGGTTTGTAGCCGCCGGTCGTCCCTCGGATGGTTTGTAGCCACCGGTCGTCCCTCGGATGGTTTGTAGCCGCCGGTCGTCCCTCGGATGGTTTGTAGCCGCCGGTCGTCCCTCGGATGGTTTGTAGCCGCCGGTCGTCCCTCGGATGGTTTGTAGCCGCCGGTCGTCCCTCGGATGGTTTGTAGCCGCCGGTCGTCCCTCGGATGGTTTGTAGCCGCCGGTCGTCCCTCGGATGGTTTGTAGCCGCCGGTCGTCCCTCGGATGGTTTGTAGCCGCCGGTCGTCCCTCGGATGGTTTGTAGCCGCCGGTCGTCCCTCGGATGGTTTGTAGCCGCCGGTCGTCCCTCGGATGGTTTGTAGCCGCCGGTCGTCCCTCGGACGGTTTGTAGCCGCCGGTCGTCCCTCGGATGGTTTGTAGCCGCCGGTCGTCCCTCGGATGGTTTGTAGCTGCCGGTCGTCCCTCGGACGGTTTGTAGCCGCCGGTCGTCCCTCGGACGGTTTGTAGCTGCCGGTCGTCCCTCGGATGGTTTGTAGCCGCCGGTCGTCCCTCGGATGGTTTGTAGCCGCCGGTCGTCCCTCGGATGGTTTGTAGCTGCCGGTCGTCCCTCGGATGGTTTGTAGCCGCCGGTCGTCCCTCGGATGGTTTGTAGCTGCCGGTCGTCCCTCGGCTTGGTACAGGCTGTCCAGGTGTACCTGGTTCTCACCCAATGATTGCCGGGAAAGAGTCCAGCTTCCCTGCAACCCTGACTTGGAACAAGTGGTTAAGAAAATGGATGGGTGGAGTTCGTTGTCAGGGTTATCCTCCACACCTGACTGCACTCAGCATCAACATCATCACTCTGGATTCAGGTCCATCTGGAATGAGGTGGTCTGAGGGAAAAGGAAGCAGGTGTTTCATCAGAAACCTGATTCCCTGTGGGATCTAGTTTGGACTGGAGGTCTGAACGAGCCAAACCTCGGGATCACCTCCATCTGATCCTCCTCAGGTTTAAATGCACCATGACATGCCCCTGATCTTTCCTTCTGAAGCTCCCGCTAACTGCAGTAATTCAGCCGGTTTATACGGCCTTTCATTCAGCTGCAACATAAGAAATGTTCTCTGCATCCACAGTTTCCCAGCATGCCTCTGGGAGGGACGTGATGGAGGGGGCGGCGCTCGTCTTACTCCCCTGTTCGATTCGCATTCCTGGACTGGAAGAGTGCACCGTGGTGTGGAGTCGCAGAGATCTGAATCCGTCCACAGTTCACCTGCATCGACTAGAAGGTGATGATGTCCAGGCCCAAAACCAGCAGTACCGAGGCAGAACGGCCATGAATACCGACGCTCTGCAAACCGGAGATCTCAGCCTCACACTCAGGAAACCCAGCGTCCTGGACGGTGGCACCTACACCTGCACCGTCCGCAGGTTTGGAGATGATCTGCACCAGACAGAAGTCCTGCTGCAGGTCCAGAGGGCTGGAGGTCAGTCTGTAGGAAACCCACCAGGACTCATGCCAACATTACGAATGACATCGTCATGTAGAGATAACTTTGACTCCGTTCCCAGTTCCAGTCTTTACCACAGTCCTCCTGGTCCTGCTGGCTCTGGTCCTGGGTGTTGCTGTGGGAGTCATTTTCCACTTCAGGCGTTATCTTTGGAAAGGTATCTGAACTTCTGTATTACTTTATATATTTGACCAAACAGACACTAAACTAGCTGATGGAGTTATTTCCCAACTGGGGCTGGGCGATATGACCTGCTTTCAGAGCGATATGATGAACATATTCCAGTCCTGCTGACTTGTCATGATCCTCTCAGTTCCAGAGGTGGAGGTGAAATCAGGGGTGAAGTCTGTCCAGCTGCCCTGCATAAGCAGAGTTCACCTGCCTGGAGACGCCAGAGTGGAGTGGACAGTCTCTATGGACAGGAAGGTCCATGTCTACCAGGACGGTGCTGATAAACCCGAAGAGCAACACTGGTTTTACAAAGACCGAACGAAGATGAAGCTGAAGATACTTAGGATCATTTTTCTGGAACTAAAACATCCCACAGACAGAGACAGTGAGACTTATGTCTGCAGGGTCTACAACAAGCAGGGAGCCGTCCTGATGCAGAAAGAAGTGAAGCTCAAGGTCGAAGGTCAGTGCTGGAGATCCAGGTCAGAAGTCCTGAGCTTCTCCTGGTTCACATCTACACATTAGTAGTTACCTTTTCATTAAAACGGGATGCAGAGCCCAACCGCTGGTTTTCTTTGTAAGCTGACAACGACTCCACCATGGAAACACGATAAACTAAAACTAAAACTAAAACCAGAGACGGTATACCTCCCACCCTGCAGAGAGGCTCTGAACTAGCTAGAGGCTACACCTGACCTACAATGGAAAGAAGCTAAATCATTTAGCATAAGCTTACCATGGGTTTTACAAGAACAAAAGTAAAAGAAAGAAAACCATCACCTGTCCAGCAAGGTGTCATGCTGCAAACAGTAAAAGTCACAATGCACATCTACAGCTGTCATGTTCTGGCCTCTATGCTCACGGCGAATTACTGCACGCTTCGCCAACCCAGAAATGCACTGCTTCTAGTTACAGCAGGGGTGTCCAACGTCGGTCCTCGAGGGCCGCTGTCCTGCAGGTCTTCCATATAATCCTGTTCCTCACACCTGGCTTCCATTAAATGGATCAAACAGGTGGTATACATGAAAACCTGCAGGATTCTGGCCTGGACTGGAACTGGCGACTCTGAAGGGACCTTAAGTCCCCCTTTCGTATGCCGGTTACCCCTGATTCACCTCATCAGGTTCCTCTGGAAGTGGATGAGCAGCAGTTTTATTCTGACATGGTCCTTGATGAGAGTCTGGCCGAGCAGGAAACTCATTTCAGACAGTTGTGTTTGTGATTTTGTTCTTTAGTCACTACTCGCGTAGATGAAGAGACGTAGATGAGGGTAGGAATGTAGATGGACCAGTAAACTCAGAGCTTCCCCTAAAAATTCCTGAGATGCTTGAACTCCTTCGCTTGTGGCAGGACTTCATTCCTGACCCAGAGAGGACTCGCTTTATGGCCTCAGCTTTGGAGGTGCTGATTGCCATCCCAACCACTTCACAATCAACTGGGAAACACTCCAGTGAGAGCTGTAGGCACGGAACACAGCCGACTCAGACTCATTGGGGGACTCAGCCAGACGTTCCCAGCAGACCCTCACAACACGTTTGGGCCTGCCAGATCTGACTGGCTTCCTCCCCCACCATCAGAGCCAACTCACCAGCAGAGCTTCAACCATGTGAGGCGGGGGACATTGAGTCCGAATGGGCTGTGTTCCGTGCCTCTATTGTTGAGGCGGCCAGTCGGAGCTGTGGCTGTAAGGTCGATGGTGCCTGTCGTGGCGGTGATCCCAGGACTCGTTGGTGGACACCAGCAGTGAGGGATGCCGTAAAGCTGAAGAAGGAGTCCTATCGGGCCTTCTTGGCCTGTGGGACTCTGGAGGCAGCTGATGGGTACAGACAGGTTAAGCGGCATGCGGCCTCGGCTGTCACCAAGGCAAAGACTCAGGCGTGGGAGGAGTTTGGCGAGGCCATGGAGAAAGACTTCCAGACAGCTTCGAGGCAATTCTGGTACCCATCCAGCGGCTCAGGAGGGGGAAGCAGTGCTCCATCAATACTGTGTACAGTGGAGATGGGGAGCTGCTGACCTCAACTCGGGACATAGTGGGTCGGTGGAAGGAATACTTCGAAGACCTCCTCAATCCTACCAACACGTCTTCTGATGAGGAAGCAGAGCTGGGGGACTCAGGGGTGGACTCTCCTATCTCTGGGGCTGAAGTTGCTGAGGTGGTCAAAAAGTTCCTTGGCGGCAAGGCCCCGGGGGATGGATGAGATCCGCCCGGAGTTCCTTAAGGCTCTGGATGCTTTGGGGCTGTCCTGGCTGACACGCCTCTGCAGCATCGCGTGGACATCGGGGGCAGTACCGCTGGATTGGCATACTGGGATGGTGGTCCCCCTTTTTAAGAAGGGGGACCGGAGGGTGTGTTCCAATTACAGGGGAATCACACTCCTCAGCGTCCCTGGTAAGGTCTATTCAGGGGTCCTGGAGAGGAGGGTCCGCCGGATAGTCGAATCCCGGATTGAGGAGGAGCAGTGTGGTTTTCGTCCTGGTCGCGGAACAGTGGACCAGCTCTATACCCTCTTTGGGGTCCTGGAGGGGGCATGGGAGTTTGCCCAACCAGTCTACATGTGCTTTGTGGACCTGGAGAAGGCGTTCAACCATGTCCCCCAGGGGCTCCTGTGGGGGGTACTCCGGGAGTATGGGGTACCGGATCTGATTCGTTTCCGGTGAGGGTTGGACTCCGCCAAGGCTGCCCTTTATCACCGATTCTGTTCATAACTTATATGGACAGAATTTCTAGGTGCAGCCCAGGTGTTGAGGGGATCCGGCTTGGTGGCCTCAGGATTGGGTCCCTGCTTTTTGCAGATGACGTGGTCCTGTTGGCTTCATCTGGTCGTGATCTCCAGCTCTCGCTTGAGCGATTCGCGGCCGAGTGTGAAGCGGCTGGGATGAGAATCAGCACCTCCAAATCTGAGACCATGGTCCTCAGCCGGAATAGGGTGGATTGTCCTCTCCGGGTCGGGAGTCAGGTCCTGCCTCAGGTGGAGGAGTTTAAATATCTCGGGGTCTTGTTCACGAGTGAGGGAAGGATGGAGCGTGAGATCGACAGATGGATCAGTGCGGCGTCTGCAGTAATGCGGGCTCTGCGCCGGTCTGTCGTGGTGAAGAAGGAGCTGAGCCAGAAGGCGAAGCTCTCGATTTATCAGTCGATCTACGTTCCTACCCTCACCTATGGTCATGAGCTGTGGGTCGTGACCAAAAGAAGGAGATCTCGTATACAGGCGGCTGAAATGAGTTTCCTCCGCAGGGTGGCCAGGCTCTCCCTTAGAGATAGGGTGAGGAGCTCGGTCATCCGGGAGGAGATCAGAGTAGAGCCGCTGCTCCTCCGCATCGAGAGGAACCAGTTGAGGTGGCTCGGGCATCTGGTCAGGATGCCTCCTGGACCTCCCTGGTGAGGTGTTCCAGGCACGTCCCTCTGGGAGGAGACCCCGGGGAAGACCCAGGACACGCTGGAGGGATTATATCTCTCGGCTGGCCTGGGAACGCCTCGGGATCCCCCCCGCAGAGTTGGCAAATGTGGCTGGGGAGAGGGAAGTCTGGGCTTCCCTGCTTAGGCTGCTGCCCCCACGACCCGACCCGGATAAGCGGCAGAAGATGGATGGATGGATGTCCTAATCAGGAGCATAAAGCCCATGGTGTTGTAGGTGAGGGGCTAGTAGGATCCAAAGAGCGGACACTTTCTGAGTATAGAGAGAGATTTATTGATTTCCCACAGATTCCTGTGAATTCTTCCAGCGGAACCTTCAGAGACTGGCAGACCGGCGAGCATCAGGAGGCAGGCAGGCAGGGGAGCAAACGAACGAGCAGGCAGGCAGGCTTTCACGCAGGGCAATCAACAATCTGGCGCTGGATAGCAGGCAGAACTGGTCTTAAATAGGTGGTGCGTTGATTGCTGAAATGTGGATCAGCTGTGCCTCCAGGTCCCAGCTGACCACGCCCACCAGGGAACAGGAATCACCACACATGGGATCTTTGGAATGCATTAATCCCTCATGCCGTCCCTCCACATACAGTGCTCATTCCTGGTATCACTGCAGCTGTTGGCGATGGTATCATCTTATCATCTGGTGGGCATTTTAGTACCTGCTGGGACTGCAGTTTTCTCTACAACTTCTCCTCTAACAGGGATGTTCTCTCAGTCTGTCAGGTGGAGGTGGAAGAGGGGGCGGAGTCTGTCGTCTTACCCTTCAGAACCACAGGTGACCTTTCCAATGCAGAGGTGGTTTGGTGGCGTTTTGAACCTGAACCACCAATGGTGATCTATAAATGCCAGAAAGACCAGCCTGAAGAACTGGACCGGTTCTACAGAAGCCGAGTGAAGCTGAATGAAGAGACTGGAGACTTCAGTCTGACCCTGATGTTCCCGACAGACAGAGACACCGGGAGGTACATCTGCTATGTCAACAGCAAGAAGAACAGAAGAAATAAACGCGTGGTCCTCAGAGTCATTAGTAAGTCTGAAATTCCAACCAGGAAGTTTCTCCTTGGTATGTGCAGGACATGGACTAACTGCGGCTACAGAATCCACATTCTGATCATCTGGACACCTTTCTGTTTCCTTCAGCTGAAGCTGTTTTGTTCTCTCAGACCGTCAGGTGGAGGTGGATGAGGGGGCGGAGTCTGTCCTTCTGCCGTTTCAAACAACACCTGGCCTTCCTGAAGACACTACAGCGCTGTGGAGACGCATTCAGCCTGAACCAGAAATGAAGGTCCATGTGTGTCCGGACGGGTTGGACCAACAAGACGACAGAACCAGAACCGAGATGCAGAGAGACCTGCTGGAAACTGGAAACCTGGGTCTGACTCTGAGACGCCCCACAGTAGCGGACAGCGGGATGTACAGGTGTGACGTCTGCAGCGAGGACAAACACATCTGCAGAGAGACATCAGTGAAGCTGAAGGTCAAAGGTCAGACTGAAGCTGCAAAGCACAACTCTGCTTCTTCTTCTTTGGTTGTTTACCTGTTTGTTTGTCTTCTGTCTCCTCTGCAGGCAAAGTTCAGGACCAAAACAAGGCAACAAGCGACATTACTCCTCTGGTGGCGGATCAATCAGTCTGATCGGTCAGGTACATGACGATCATGGTCACTCTGAACTGTGCTCTCATTGGCTGCTCCGTGTGAGGATTGACAGCTGCATTCTCAGTGATGTCAGAGTGACATCATGTGTTGTTGTTGACAGTGGAGGAACACGATGCAGAAGGAGGCGGAGCCCTGCCGCACCTGTCGGCTGACTCACCTGCGTTCACCTGCAGCTCTGAGCGCTTCCTGTCTGTGATGGTGGAGATCAACGCCGGGTGGAGGTCATCGATCGATGCTGCATCACACCTGTTCACACCTGTTCACACCTGAACTCCTGTCTGTAAACAGAATCGTTTACAAACGTTCCCAGCAGGATGTTTACAGGCTGCTGTTGCCGTGACAACAGTCCGTCTGTCCTTCGTTACTCTGCACTCAGTTCAGTAAAAGTAAATAATCCAGAAAGAGGAAAACAGGACAATGTGGAGTGGACAGCGCCGATCTGTTGCTGACGTCAACACACGGAAACGACAGGAGATCTGAAGTAGAACGTTTCCTGTTCTTGCAGAACGTCACTGTGGATGTTTTCATGTGGAAATGCTCCCAGCTGCTGCTGCTCCCGTCGTCCATCCTCTCAGGCTGTTTAAATAAACACCAACAAACACCAGCAAGACCAGAAACGTCACCTTCAATCCTACAAAGACTCAAACATATGAATGTTTTAAGGAATTTTTTAGGATTGATCAAAGAGTTTGATTCTGAGCCTCTTTACTGCCAGTGTTTATCTGAAAAGGAGCTCCACATGAAAAAAGTGTAATGTTTTGATGCAAAGCGCTTGTTTATGTTTTTATTGGCTTGTTTAACCAGAGAAAAGTCAAACTTCATCTCTTCAATAGCTGAGCTTTGGACAAGAGGGCAGCAAACAGTTTCAACATACGTCACAAATACAAGCAACAAGACAAGCAACTTGGTTTTCCAAACAGATGAGCAGTTTTCACCAAACAAGAACTCCCATCGTAGCCAGTAGCTTCACCAAACCAGAACTCCCATCGTTGCCAATAGCTTCACCAAACCAGAACTCCCATCGTAGCCAGTAACTTCACCAAACCAGAACTCCCATCTCAGCCAGTAGCTTCACCAAACCAGAACTCCCATCGTAGCCAGTAGCTTCACAAAACCAGAACTCCCATCTCAGCCAGTAGCTTCACCAAACCAGAACTCCCATCGTAGCCAGTAGCTTCACCAAACAAGAACTCCCATCGTAGCCAGTAGCTTCACCAAACCAGAGATCCCATCGTAGCCAGTAGCTTCACCAAACCAGAACTCCCATCGTAGCCAGTAGCTTCACCAAACAAGAACTCCCATCGTAGCCAGTAGCTTCACCAAACCAGAGATCCCATCGTAGCCAGTAGCTTCACCAAACCAGAACTCCCATCGTAGCCAGTAGCTTCACCAAACCAGAACTCCCATCTCAGCCAGTAGCTTCACCAAACCAGAACTCCCATTGTAGCCAGTAGCTTCACCAAACCAGAGCTCCCATCGTAGCCAGTAGCTTCACCAAACCAGAACTCCCATCGTAGCCAGTAGCTTCACCAAACCAGAACTCCCATCTCAGCCGGTAGCTTCACCAAACCAGAACTCCCATCGTAGCCAGTAGCTTCACCAAACCAGAACTCCCATTGTAGCCAGTAGCTTCACCAAACCAGAGCTCCCATCGTAGCCAGTAGCTTCACCAAACCAGAACTCCCATCTCAGCCAGTAGCTTCACCAAACCAGAACTCCCATCGTAGCCAGTAGCTTCACCAAACCAGAGCTCCCATCGTAGCCAGTAGCTTCACCAAACCAGAACTCCCATCTCAGCCAGTAGCTTCACCAAACCAGAACTCCCATCTCAGCCAGTAGCTTCACCAAACCAGAACTCCCATCTCAGCCAGTAGCTTCACCAAACCAGAGCTCCCATCGTAGCCAGTAGCTTGCCCCAGTCCACAGCTCTGTTAGGCCCATCTCACTTCGACTACTGCCGCTCCCCACCGGCAGGTCCACCTGCATGCTGGTTAAACCTCTGAAGAAGATCCAGAACCAGCTCAAGACTCATCGAAAACCTGCCGGACAGCGGGCCCAGGCCGGTGTTCGATACCCTGAATGACATCAGTCATCAGGTGGGAGATGGGAGTTTGTGATGCACTCCCTTTTAATCAGTTCCATTGATCTACTCCAGTGTTTCTCAAACTGGGAACATGAGTAGAAGAAGAACTTGTTCCATGTCTTCTCTCTGACGTCATACATGTGACTTCAGTTTGGATGATGAGACAAGTCGGTCCAGCTGGTCCGGATCCCGACACGCATGTGGAAATGTACACGTATGTAGATGGAAAATACCTCGCAGGTCATGGAAAATCATCACTGGAGGTTTTCTGGGTTTTATGGATCCATACTAGTCCAGAAACTGGAATCAACCTGGAAACATGCAAACTGTCAAATAAATAAAACATCAATAGAATTAAAACAAAATTCAAAATATTTATATAATATAAAATGTGAATTATATTTAATGAACATGAAGTTTATAAAATTTACTGCAAATAATCATTTTTATTGATGAATTCTGATTAAAAACATAGATTCAAATTAAATATCTATTAAAATCATGTATGTAAATTAAAAACAGGAAATGATTAAAAAGAAGATAAATGTCATAATGTCGTGTTTTCTAACGGGATTGATCGATAAATGTAAATATCCTGATAAAGCACTTCTGTGTAGTAAAACATTACTTCCATGTTGCTCTGCTGCCGTTTCCTGGTTCGGCCGATAAAATATCACCGAGCGTGTTGTCATCACATCCATCATCACGTCAGACCCCGTAGGACGGTGACACCATCGCCATGGTAACGCTGAAAACTTTACCAGAATCTTGTGGACAACGAGGAGACGAGCGGCTGACGGAGGACAACGAGGAGACGAGCGGCTGACGGAGGACAACGAGGAGACGAGCGGCTGACGGAGGACAACGAGGAGACGAGCGGCTGACGGAGGACAACGAAGAGACGAGCGGCTGATGGAGGACAACGAGTAGACGAGTGGCCGATGGAGGACAGACGGGCATGAAGCAGAAGGAAAAGCAGGTTTCCGACTCTTCCGGATCCAGCTGGTTCCAGGAATCAGCTGCTGGAACCGTCAGAGCTCAGCGTGGAGGAAACAGTCCTTCCACTCCAGAAACATCATCCTCATCCTCTCATCCAGCCAGAAGGAACATGTTGGGGGGGCTGGGAGGGAAACGACCCTGGAGGGGGTCCGGGTCGCGCTGGAGGACATTTTCTGTTTAAAAGCATCGATCTGGTGGACGATGAGAATCAGCAAGCAGTATGAAGTATGATTAACCATCTAACACGCGTTATTATAAATAAACCTCACCCCTTCATCACCTTATCACCTCATCACTTCATCAACTCATCCCTTCATCACCTCACCCCCTCACCCCTTCATCACCTTATCACCTCATCCCTTCATCACCTCATGACCTCATCCCTTCATTACCTCGTGGTGGAATTATGCGTATAGTGTAGTTTTAATATGTTACTCATTTATTAAGTTATATTAAGATATATATTCTGCATAGTTAGAGTAGTTCAGTAAGCTTGCTTTAGTAGATTCATGCATAAAACTAAGTGTTCTGTTCAAGGCCTGTTTCAGCTTTGACTGTTGTTATCTCCAAGCTAGCAGTTGTTTTGACTAGTGCTGCCAGGCAAAGGTTGTTTGTGTATGCTTAAAGAACACTGTAGCACACTGAGCAGGGGCAGAGCTCTCAAGACCTCTTGCCCGCAACACCTGTACATGGTCAATAAATTGAACAGAAAACAGTTGATTTATAGATTTATTTCTCATCGGATAAATTCCACGACAATTTGGTGTCAGAAGTGGGATCCCATGTGTTTCTGCCGGGACCGGACTGAGGGGCAGGCTGCCGGAATCCAAACAGATTCATCTTCAAACCTCGAATAGGCCTTAAGAGTGACGAGGGACACAGTCAGCGGTTTCGGTCGAGCACAAGGGGATCTCAACCCACCTGTGGGTTTATCTGGTGAGGAGTATATTTTTCCAAATTATAATTTGATTGAAAGTGGTTTTTGATATAATATTGTAGACTGAGAGATTCTTAATGCTAATCGAACTGAAACAGTTTTGTTTACAAAATTGTCGACTGTTTTCATAATAATGGTGGTTGCGCTCCTTTTCCCCAGGACTGACTTTGACAATAAATAAAAATAAAGCAAAAATAAAACAAAAACAGAGACATAGACTCTACAAGATCAGGTTCCAAAATGAAGCCCTGTGAGTAGTACTACGAGCTCAGGAAGGCCTTATGAAGGCCTTATGGTCACTGAAGGGGATGATGTCATAGCATATGTAGACAAGAACAAACATACAAATCCTGGGTAAAATAACTGTTTGTGTGGTTCTTCCTAAAGCTTTTGTATCAACATAAAAGCCACTCTGTATGGATGTGGAACCCTTTTCCTAGAGGAAACACAATTCTATCATCTGAGAAGATTTTTAGTTGTAAAAATACATTGGAAGAAGTAAAGAATAAACTGAAAAATGAGGGACGTGATGGTAGCGTTGGGAGCTGATTCTGTTGGGTTGGTGTGCATTGCGTGGACTGGATGGGCTTCTGTTTAATCCCTTTCAGACATTAAATGGTGACTTTTGTTTCTTTAAGATTGCAGTTATTTTTATGTTTATTATGACTAAATAAATTGACGTTGACTGAAAATAAACGGAGAAAGACTTTGGGCTGTGCTTGTTAAATACCCAGCTGAGAGATGTTGAAAATAAGCATGGTGTTATAGGAAAAAAAAAGGAGGTAAAATCTCAAGCTTTAAAACAGGAACATCACCATCACCAACATCATCTTCATGTGTTAAAGCTGCGTTATCTTCTTGGCGAGGTCATGTTTAGCTTTCCCAGGGAAACACTGACTTATGGATCCACTGCCACTATAGACTCACACAGATACAGTTATAATCCAAAGTCCAGGATTTTCACAGCACAGAACATGGTCCACATGATATGTTTGCAACAGTATTGAACAGAAGAACATTATAATTGTGAGACTATAATCACATGACTAAATGATTCAGATGCAGCCTCAGAAGCTCGTCTGCTGCACAGCGTCGACCACGGCAGCTCACCGCCCCTTTAACCCTTGTCAGCATGCACCATGGTCTCCACAGGGACCCCAACACGTCTATCATGCCCGAGGGGGATTCGGGGGGGTGGACTGGGGAAGGGAAAGATTTGGTCTGGACTACTGCAGAGTTCTGTTTGTCACACATGCTGTCAGTCAGGACACTGGAGCAGAAACGGTCCCTACAACATGCTGCAACACTCCACCTCCCTCCTGTGTCAGCTCTGAGTCCCGGAGCAGGACCAGATATGCAGATGTGGCTGCAGGGACCCGGCCACTGCTGATGGGGCCCGGGGATCCCAGAACCAGAGGGTCTGGCAGAGCCCTGCTGGTTGTGACTGTGAACAGTGTGGATATGGATTTTATGGTGGACATGTGGGCTTGGTTTTCACCTTTGACCTCTGGAGGTGATGGATCCTCCTTGTCCTCAGACTGGTTGTGGGATTTTCTGGAAGTAGAAGACTAACGGATGTGGCCGGCAGGCAGCACGAATCCCACCCCGACTGCAGAGTCAGATGATGTTTTCTGGAATAAGCTGCACCCTGATTCTGTCAGAAAGACTGTTGTGTTCACTCAGTTCTCTGTGGAAAACCTGGATCTGCTTCCTGGAATCTTTTGCCCCCCTCTCTGATCCTTTACATGTCAGTCTTTATTAATTACACATATGAACCTGATTTGTCTACCAGGAAGCTTTAATAGACATGTGTTGGGCACTTCCTGGCATGAATTTCTGCTTGTATGCTGATTGGTGGGCAGGGCGTGGTGACTGTAGTGGATCTGATTCCTGAGCAGACCGAGTGGTCAGAGCTGAATGATAATACACACCTACATATATTCCTGGCATTGTATCCACATGACCAGGCCAACAATTAGGCCAAAGATCAAACATTTTCTCATTATTTCTGCTTGGCTTCATACTACACTTATGAACATGCATAAAAAGTTCTGCAGTCCTGCAGACTTTTGCAACTGAACAAGGTCCCAGTGTTTTCTCTGCTCTGCTGCAGTGAAGCTAAACATCAGTTCATACAGACAAAACAGCTTCTGGCACGCTCTACATCTCTAGCTGGGCCTTATCACAAAACATTTATCTTCAGCGTGCCAAACTCCAACGCAAGCACCGCCCACCCGCCATCATGGAGAGAGATCGACACTGGCATCCATTTAGGGTTCATGTCTGATCATTAAAGGGCTCAGTGTGTTGTTTGGTTATTTTAGCTAGCATCATTGTGTTTCCTATTGTCTTCTTTAATCAATCTGCTTCACCCCCTGTTAACCGCTCTGCCAGTCACTACAGTTCCTTCTCTGCCCCGCGGTCGCTGACTGTCCAGAAGGGTTCTAAGGGCAACCTCCGGCGGTTAAAAGTGAAGCCTATGCTGAAGTGCATTCAGCTGCAGTTCCCCCTTCATCCGCTAGGGGCTGGCTCCAAAACAGAGCAAATCCCCATAGACTCCCATGTCCCATGTGAGTCCTTTTCATTGACAGGTACCAATCTCTGGCTTCAAGGACGAAGAACGTAGAACAACCACGGTTTTTAGCCGGTAAGCAATGTGACTTAGCTTTAGCCCGCTTACCTCCGTTAGCTGGGTAGCTCCCGTTGTCTCAGGGTTAGCTCGGTTAGCTTTTAGCTACAGTAAGCTCGGAGTTTGCTCGATGTCAGTCATCCGCCATGACGCTCACAGCCCCCCCTCTCGGCTCCACCTCTTTGCCCATATTTGTATTTTCCGGGCGAGACGACACGCATGACGCTGCCAACATGGCAACGGGAAGTGATGATTACTTTGAGATGATGACATCTCAAATGACATGGCATGTCTGCTCAGAGTAATAATTGGTTATTGCTGGCTGAGCAGGTAGAAGTGTTTGTTGGAGTTGCCTGTGTGGTCTGCCTGGGGCCCAGACCTGTGCTGCGTGTTACCCCTCCACCTGAGTTTGACTCCGCCTGTATGATTGATTTGCTCTCTTCTGAAAACCCTAACCCTAACCCTTTCAGATATGCATTTCCTTGGATGTTCCTTTCCTTGTTACCTGCACACAGTCCCCTCCTCTCTGGTTCAGGTGTGACGAAGCGAGATTTTACTTGCTTCATGAGCTCCTCTCCGGATTCTGGTTTTGTTGGGGTTTTGGACCGTGCTTGGTGTGACAGTGTTTATGCTGTTAATTTTCTGTGGCCTGCACCGGCCTTTGGTGGTGGTACAGTGGTCTGGTTCTTAGGGGCGTGCTGCCATCAAAGTGGACTGGTATATGTGCCCCTGTCATCCTTCTCTTGCCTACAGCTGTCTTCCCGGGTTTCCCATCTGCCCCCTTATCCGGTCACTCGATCCAGTCACTCTGTTCATCCTGATGACTCAGCTGCTTCTGTCTACATCAACGCTATTGGGGTTCGATTACAGTACTTGCTGCCCTTTTTATTCTGTGTTTTCTGTGTCGTCCCGTGTATCAGGGCCTTGTTGGTTTGGCTGATTGACTCTGCCTTAGAATGTCGCATTCCTCGGCTTGTTTATTACTCTCTTCCTGCTTCGGATCTCCCTCTCTTTGATCCTTTTTCCTTCTTTTTTGATAGTGATGGCTTTTCTGATTCTGACTCTGTTTTCCCTTTCAGTATGTTTTATGACGGATTTTCTTCAACCCTGCCGGGAGTGACCATTCTGATGTTTTAGTTTCCTGTATCTCTTTGGGTAGTTAGTGTTATTTTATGGGTTTGTTTTGTTGCTTTATGTTCATGAATTGTGATTCTTTTGTGTTGATCCTGAAAGGATCAAAAGGGGGGAATGTGGTGGAATTATGCGTATAGTGTAGTTTTAATATGTTAATCATTTATTAAGTTTTTTTTAAGTAGTACACGATATATATTCTGCATAGTTAGAGTAGTTCAGTAAGCTTGCTTTAGTAGATTCATGCATAAAACTAAGTGTTCTGTTCAAGGCCTGTTTCAGCTTTGACTGTTGTTATCTCCAAGCTAGCAGTTGTTTTGACTAGTGCTGCCAGGCAAAGGTTGTTTGTGTATGCTTAAAGAACACTGTAGCACTCTGAGCAGGGCAGAGTTCTCGAGACCTCTCACCCGCAACATCTGTACATGGCCAATAAATTGAACAGAAAACAGTTGATTTATAGATTTATTCCTCATCGGATAAATTCCACGACACCTCTTCACTTCATCCCTTCATCACCTCGTCACTTCTTCACCTCACGACTTCATCCCCTCATTACTTCATTACCTCATCCCTTCATCAACTCATAACTTCATCCCTTCATCACCTCATCACCTCTTCCCTTAATCACTCATGACCTCATCACCTCACCCCCTCACCACCTCATCACTTCGTCATTTCTTCACCTCACCCCTTCAAAGCCCCAGCCAGCTTGTCCAAGGTCAGACGTACAGAGATGTAACATTTATGACAACAGAGTAATACAGAACCAAGCATAAGCTCAGGCCATGCAGCCAGTTTTACCGGCGCCGCCTTATAACAGGTAAGAACAAAGATACATTAGGATAATAGGGGGTCGAGGGAAAAAAGGTCATGTAACTCCACTAGATGACACAGTCTGAAGAGACAGAGAAAAAAAAACCTCATACACTGAAGCACAAACTAAAACAAGACGCACAAAGTCCAGGGAGGCGGTGCGTCATGTGGGAGGGGACTGGGGCGGTTGAGGAGGGGGACAGAGCGTCTATGAACATGTCTTCTTCCGTTCTCAGGGGGGGCTGCACCGGCCCGATGCTGTTGGGAAGCCGAATCCAGATTTGATTGTTGTTTGGGTTCCAGGTGAGGAAAACAACTTGCCCTCGGCCTTGAGTCCAGAGCAGGTCTCAGGCTGGCAGCTCCAAACAGCCGAATGGGGGGGTCAATTTCCACCGATTCTAGCAGACATCTTCTCCATGTTGTTGTCGATTCTGCGGACCAGCTCCGGGACCACGGCCAGATGACCAGTGTGGGCCAGACTGGTATCCTGCTTACGGTCGAGTCCGGTCAACTCAACAGTCTGTGCACGGCCTAGCCCGGCACATACTGTTCCAGAACACAGGCAGCCTGCCAGATATTGCCAGAATCTCACGGGTCTTGAAGTAGATCAGGACTCCACCTGCACCAATCAGCAAAATCCCGATCACCAATAATCTAAAGATGTAAACATCCTCCATGTCCTCAGAGGAAAGAACCGCCAGACACATCGGTCTCCATCTGGCCCATGAGTCCTGAATGTATCCAGCCGGAAGCGTCTCCTCAGGGCATGCGGGCTCCCCTCTGCCCGATCTTCAGGTTGAGAAAATTTGATCAATTGCGTTGAGAGACCAGCCAATCAGATCCATCATGTAGTTTGAGTGGAAGTAAAGAGATGTAAAAAGAGGCTCAGAGTCAGACAGGACAAAGTCGCAGGCCAGAGTGGGAGGAGAGGGAGGAACCAGGAGCACAGATAGAAGCGTCCGCCTTCACTTAGAGCAGGAGTGGAAAAAAATCATCCCTTCATCACCTAATTCCTTCATCTCATCATTTCATCACATCGTCACTTCATTAGGACGGAGGACAGAGGGGGACGGAGAAAGACAGAGGAGGATAGAGGAGGACGGAGGAAGGCAGAGGAGGACAGAGGAGGACGGAGGATGACAGAGGAGGACGGAGAAAGACAGAGGAGGACAGAGGATGACAGAGGAGGACGGAGGAGGACAGTTAGTGTATTTTATGTCCTCGATAGGAAACTTTACAGATTCTTCAGAAATCCAAGAATAAATCCAGTCTTTCACAACAAGCATAATTTAAACCATTTAAATAATTTTAAAAGTAAATAATTAAAACTGAAAGACAGAAATGTCTCCAGGTGATGAAAACACCATGAGAGACGGTAAAGCAGCCCGGTAGCTGGACGTCCTCTCAGCCGTCCACATCGTCACATATTAATACATGTTGTTACGTCGTCTTCCTCCCAGGCTGGAAGAATCCTGCTCATCATGCAGGATTTGCTTCTGGGCTTTTCTCCAGCAGGACGACGGATCTTCTGGGAGGAGGTTGGACTGGTTCCGATCAAAGCTGTCGGAGTCCAGTAGAAACCCACTGGTGAATTGTCAGGTTTCCAGATGTGCTGAAAGCTGCTCCACACTGCTGACAGCTGTATGGTTTCTCTCCAGAATGGACACGCTGCTCAACGTCCCAGCTGCATGTCTGGCTGAGCAGATCCTCCCCATGGGGAGCAGATCTATGTGTGTCTGCTCTATGAACCTGTTGGTGGTCTTTCAGAAGACCACACTGGGAAAATCCAGTTCCACACTGGGGACAGCTGTACGGTTTCCCTCCAGGGAAGCTCCAAACATGAATCCTGAGGTTGGCAGCTGAAGAGAAAGCTGCTCTACACTGATGGCAGCTGTACGCCTTCTCCTGGAGGAGTTTCACATCGTACACTTCCTCTGGACCGCAGGTCTGCAGGTCCAGGCTCAGACCAGCAGGTCTGGAGGTTTCCTCACGCTGACCACAGCTGTGCGGTTTCTCTGGACTGCAGGTCTGCAGGTCCAGGCTCAGTTTTGAGGTTTCCTCACGCTGACCACAGCTGTACGGTTTCTCTGGACCGCAGGTCTGCAGGTCCAGGCTCAGACCAGCAGGTCTGCAGGTTTCCTCATGCTGACCACAGCTGTACGGTTTCTCTGGACCGCAGGTCTGCAGGTCCAGGCTCAGACCAGCAGGTCTGCAGGTTTCCTCATGCTGACCACAGCCGTACGGTTTCTCTGGATCGCGGGTCTGCAGGTCCAGGGTCAGACCAGCAGGTCTGGAGACGGTGTCCTCACTGAGACGTTTGTGTTTGTGGACACGCTGGTGGCTCTTTAAATGTCTCGGCGTCCTGAAGGCGGCGCCACACTGGTCACAGCGGTGCAGATGGTCTCCTGTGTGGATGAGCTGGTGGCGTATCAGGCGGTTTAAGGAGGTGATGGCGGCTCCACACTGTTCGCAGCGGTACGTCTTCCTTCCAGATAGAATAAGCTCGGGCTGTTGGAGACGACCAGATGTGGTGGAAGCTCGTCCACCGCTGAGACGCTGGTCTTTGTGGACATGCTGGTGGCTCTTTAAATGTCTCGGCGTCCTGAACACTGTCCCACACTGGTCACAGCGGTGGAGTTTCTCTCCGGTGCTCTGATGGCGGATGAGACGGTTTGCTCCACCCTGCTCGCAGCAGAACGCCTTCCTTCCTGTGTGGATGCGCTGGTGGCGCATCAGCAGGTGTGAGGACGTGAACGCTGCTGCACACTGATCACAGCCGTGCAGCTGCTCTCTGCTCTGGCTGCATGTGTGTTTGGTCAGGAGCGTTGAAGAGGAGAAAGACGCTCCACAGCGATGGCAGCGGTGCAGCTGGTCTCCGCTGTGGATCCTCTGATGCCTCTTCAGATCAGGAGGTTTGGTGAAGACCTTCCCACAGAGGTGGCAGCAGTAGTTCCTGGTTTGTTCCGAGCCTCTGCGTTCCTGTGGAGACAGAGTCAGATGTCTTACTGCAGTCTGAACCGTCTTCCTTTTGGTTGTATGAAGGTTCAAATCAGACATTTATGCATCTTTTCGGTCCTCCGTTTGTCTTCGGCTTATTCAACAGAAACCCTCCACTACAATAATCCTGGTTTCAGTGTCGACAACAAACCGACATGATGGTCCCTGAAGACCATATTTACATTTTAAACTTGCTTATTTACACTTTTTACAAACTTTAAATGGAATATTACTGCAAATAACTGCAAAAACTAAACAATAAATAAATTACAGTGAATAATTAGTTTCCAAATCAAATAATTAGTTTCCAAATCAAACCTCTGGTCATCAATTGATGGGGGTTTTGGGGGGGGGGGGGGGGGGGGGGGGCACCGGCCATCTCTGAAATCTGATTGGACACCTCAGGTGAGTAAAGGGTCCCTGGAGTCGGACAGAGACATCTTTCCAGACCTGTACACCAGTATTGCTGTAAATCTAATTTTAGCATGAAGCTACATAGCAGTGCTACTCTAGTTTGACACCAGCAGTAAGTTAGCTTTAAGGTATTGAGACCATGTGATATTTACTTTTCAGTGAGTGTATGTAGGAACATCACATCAACTCAGTTTATGAGGATTTTCACATAAAAGTTGAAAATAAACTAGAAAGATGCTAAAGGTTAGCTTAGCGCCAAGTTAGCGCTACACAATGCAGTTTCATTTTAACAGGACGCTAGCAGGATACTAGCTGGTTTTTAAAGTTTACATTGATTTTTATATGTTATTACACAAAGGCAGAATTCATCAAACATTTTTCAAGCAGAATGTTCCAGCCTAAACCCCGCCTCCCCCGACACGGGCTGCCTCTGATTGGTCAGCTGCCCTTAGAGGTTGCACATTAACTGTTTTCATGATTGTACTTGCAGATTGCTGCTTTCCGAAACCATTGTACTGCAGATAGCTACTTCCAGAATCCATTGTACTGCAGATCGCTACTTCCAGAAACCATCGTACTGCAGATCGCTACTTTCAGAAACCATCGTACGGCAGATTGCTACTTCCAGAAACCGTCGTACTGCAGATCGCTACTTCTAGAAACCATCGTACTGCAGATCGCTACTTCCAGAAACCATCGTACTGCAGATCGCTACTTCCAGAATCCATCGTACTGCAGATCGCTACTTTCAGAAACCATCGTACAGCAGATTGCTACTTCCAGAAACCGTCGTACTGCAGATCGCTACTTCCAGAAACCGTCGTACTGCAGATCGCTACTTTCAGAAACCGTCGTACTGCAGATCGCTACTTTCAGAAACCGTCGTACTGCAGATCGCTACTTCCAGAAACCGTCGTACTGCAGATCGCTACTTCCAGAAACCATCGTACTGCAGATCGCTACTTCCAGAAACCGTCGTACTGCAGATCGCTACTTTCAGAAACCGTCGTACTGCAGATCGCTACTTTCAGAAACCGTCGTACTGCAGATCGCTACTTCCAGAAACCGTCGTACTGCAGATCGCTACTTCCAGAAACCGTCGTACTGCAGATCGCTACTTCCAGAAACCGTCGTACTGCAGATCGCTACTTCCAGAAACCATCGTACTGCAGATCGCTACTTCCAGAAACCGTCGTACTGCAGATCGCTACTTCCAGAAACCGTCGTACTGCAGATCGCTACTTCCAGAAACCGTCGTACTGCAGATCGCTACTTCCAGAAACCGTCATACTGCAGATCGCTACTTCCAGAAACCATCATACTGCAGATCGCTACTTCCAGAAACCGTCGTACTGCAGATCGCTACTTCCAGAAAACGTCGTACTGCAGATCGCTACTTCCAGAAACCGTCGTACTGGAGATCGCTACTTCCAGAAACCATCGTACTGCAGATCGCTACTTCCAGAAACCGTCGTACTGCAGATCGCTACTTCCAGAAACCATCGTACTGCAGATCGCTACTTCCAGAAACCGTCGTACTGCAGATCGCTACTTCCAGAAACCGTCGTACTGCAGATCGCTACTTCCAGAAACCGTCATACTGCAGATCGCTACTTCCAGAAACCGTCATACTGCAGATCGCTACTTCCAGAAACCGTCGTACTGCAGATCGCTACTTCCAGAAACCATCATACTGCAGATCGCTACTTCCAGAAACCGTCGTACTGCAGATCGCTACTTCCAGAAACCGTTGTACTGCAGATCGCTACTTCCAGAAACCGTCGTACTGCAGATCGCTACTTCCAGAAACCATCATACTGCAGATCGCTACTTCCAGAAACCGTCGTACTGCAGATGGCTACTTCCAGAAACCGTCGTACTGCAGATCGCTACTTCCAGAAACCATCATACTGCAGATCGCTACTTCCAGAAACCGTCGTACTGCAGATCGCTACTTCCAGAAACCGTCGTACTGCAGATCGCTACTTCCAGAAACCATCATACTGCAGATCGCTACTTCCAGAAACCGTCGTACTGCAGATCGCTACTTCCAGAAACCGTCGTACTGCAGATCGCTACTTCCAGAAAACGTCGTACTGCAGATCGCTACTTCCAGAAAACGTCGTACTGCAGATTGCTACTTCCAGAAACCATCGTACAGTAGATTCTCGCTTACTGGGTTTTTCTTCCAGCTCTGGGTCCAATCATAGAACCAGATCCTGGTTCTGGATGTTCCTCATTGCGCAGTCTGCAAGGAAATTCCGCTCGCGAACACCAACGCTGTCGCAACTCTGTGGATCAACTCCATCGTTGTCTTTGCTTCGGGAACATGAGCAAACGCAGCCCTGCGACCGGTCGCATGTCGACACTGGAAACGTTGCGGTATCCATCAGAGTTTAAGCTCTTCCGCCGTACACCGAGCAACAGAGGGGGCAGGCCTTACTCCTCGTCAGCGTGCACAACCTGGAGATGATGACCAATCAGTGAGCGGCGCCACAGCACCTGTCGCCTCTACCACATGGAAGCCGAATGGAGGAATTAAACATGCGATAAGTATTCAACATGGCACCCGCGGCGTGATGAAGAGGAGAAAGGCATCCACATGGAGCAGCAGAGCGAGCAGCTGGCGTCTGCATGGACCGGTTCAGCACATCTCCATGGAGACCTGTTCATTCCTCACGTCGCTCACAACAGTGACGGTCATGTACTTCATCATAGTAACGCCTGTAGTACTGGGATAAATACTGCAGTAACATTACTAACAGGGTCCATCTACATGTCCCGACATCGATCTGTAGAAACTGAGAAACATTAATGTGACCGCTGGCTGAAACAAACACATGATACTAGCTGCTGGATTCTTTTACTAGTAAAAGTACTTCCTGGTGAGTACAGTAAATCCGTGTTATTTTTACTAGTTTTACCTTTGAACAAATTTAATTTTAAGCCCTTCGTTGTTTGAATGCAATGTTAACATAGAAAAAGGTTTTTATCTGGTTTGAGTCCTGGACGGACCTGAAATGGCCACTTCAGTGCCTCTGGGGTATGATCCAGAAACTACTAACATGTGCAAATTACTCACCTCAAAGAAGAAATCTGTAAGCTCTCTGACGAACTCAGATCCAAGAATGAGCTACTTGACAGTCTACGGGACTTGGCCAACCAACAGCGCTCCACACACATCGCCTCGCTGAAGGCGACTCTCCAGGATACGGTGCTATGGAATCCAGACTCCTCACCGTGGCCTTCTTCCAGCTCGACTCCTAAGCACCAGCTTTGGGCGGAGGTGATCTGCCGCAAGATGAAGAGCAGTGGCGGACTTTCGCTCTCTAATCGCTTCGAGGCTCTCTTTGCACTCACACACAACGAAAGCCTGATTGCTCCACCACCCAGCGTTGACCCAGTGGCGGCCATTATGGAGGGTGCAGCACCGGGTGGTGTTGGACAGGCAGCTGCATCTGTCGGTATCTGCACCGACGGAGAGTCCCGGTACTCATTTTCCGCAAAGCGTCGGCAGCTCCTGAAGGACACAGTAAACAGTCACTCCGGGCTTCGACGCTGCACAGTCAGAGGAGGTGCTACTACGGATGCTGGAGCGGTTGCGTCTCCATCGGTGGCACCTGTGGCAGAGGTTTCTGCCTCCATCCCTGCGACAAGGGGCGCCATCTCCGTGGTGGCGGAGGTGTCATCTTTGATTCTGGCTGTTCCTTCCTCGACGAATGCCAACTCTGCTGCTGCCGTCGCTGCCACTGCTGCCACAGCAAACACCGCTGCCACAGCAAACGCTGCTGCCACAGCAAACGCCGCTGCCACCGCAAACGCCGCTGCCACCGCAAACGCCGCTGCCACCGCAAACGCCGCTGCCACCGCAAACGCCGCTGCCACCGCTCCACCTTCTGGTGCTGTGGGAAGGAAGGCTCGGGGGCGATCAGTGTCTGAAATCGGCCCTCGCGTGCTCATTGCGGGGGACTCCATCGTCCGACATGTCCACTTGAACAGGTGCCTGCTTTTAAAACGGCGGTGGTAAGGCCCCTTCTGAAGAAGAGTGGCTTAGATCCAAACATGGTTGATAATTACCGACCTGTATCCAACTTACCGTTTTTAAGTAAAATAAGAGAAAAAGTTGTTTTTACTCAATTACACGAGTTTTTTTAATTAATACATTTTAGAAAAATATCAATCTGGTTTTAGGACTAACCACAGTACGGAGACGGCCCTCTTAAAGATTGTTAGTGACCTTAGATCTAGCCTGGACTCACAGAAACTTTCTGTTCTTGTTCTACTGGATCTTAATGCCGCATTCGATACAGTAGATCATCAGATTTTATTGAACAGGCTCAGAAGTCTGGTGGGCCTCTCAGGGATTGCTCTTAAGTGGTTTCATTCCCACCTCTCGGATCGACAATTTTTTGTAAGTATGGATACATGCTCCTCACGAACCTATGAAATAAAATGTGGGGTTCCCCAAGGATAAATTTTAGGCCCGTTACTTTTTAACCTGTATATGTTGCCACTTGGGGACGTCATCAGGAGACACGACATTGATTTTCACAGCTATGCCGATGATACACGGCTTTACATCGCTGTGTTTCCTGATGACTTAGAGCCACTTAATGTTCTTTTAAATTGTATTTCAGATATAAAGTCATGGATGGCAGCAAACTTTTTACAGCTCAACTGGGACAAAACTGAAGTTTTAATTATCGGTCCTGAAGGCAAGAGAGAGATCCTTTTATCAAAATTACAACACTTTAATCCCTCCCAGTGTGTGAGAAATTTGGGTGTTCTTCTGGACTCTGAGCTGGATTTTATTCCATACATAAAAACTGTAACAAAAACAGGTTTTTATCATCTTAAAAATATTGCCAGAGTCCGCCCATTTCTCTCTCTTGCCAGCACCGAGGTGTTGATGCTTTTATTTCCAGTAGATTAGATTACTGTCACGCCTTGCTCTCTGGTCTTCCTAAAAAGTCTCTTTCCAGCCTACAATTACTACAGAATTCAGCGGCACGAGTTCTGACGAGGACCAGATGGCGGGAACACGTTACACCAGTTTTAAAATCGCTGCATCGGCTTCCTGTGCGCTTCAGGATTGATTTTAAGATTCTTTTACTTGTTTATAAATGTCTTAATGGACTTGGGCCTTCTTATTTATCTGACATTCTTTTTAATTATGTGCCCTTGCGGACCCTGAGGTCCTCTGGTTATCGGCCTTTTAGTGGTTCCTAAAGTCAGAATTAAAACATACGGAGACCTTTTTCCATTGTTATGGTCATCGACTGTGAAACAGCTGCCAGAGAGCCTTAGGGCCACAGAGACTGTTGATGTTTTTAAGTAGAGGCTCAAGACCTACCTTTTTAGCTTAGCATTTAACTGTATTTTTTAAAAAAAATTTATTTACTTATCTTATTTTACTTCATTTATTTTATTTATTTTTAAATCATTTCATTTGAGGTCCTATTTTTAGTACATTATTGTGAAGTCCTTTTATGTATTTTTATAATTGTTGCTCTTCTTTCTTCTTACTGTTTCTTAAGGTTATTCAACTTCTGGTTTTAACTCCAGGGTGTCCCTTGTGGGGATCCAGCACATTGGGGGCCCTGCCTGTTTTGTCTGAGGTCTGCTGTCATGGAGACCGCTGCTGTTTGGGTGGTGCGGGGTCCTGCACTGCAGCTTTATGGCAGCGAGGTGGGCCCTAGGCTGCCTGTAGTTGTGCGGTTGCTGTGGCGATGGCCCCTATGAGCATGCAGGGGACTTGCTCCTGGTGTGGATGGATCCCGAGGTATTGTTTGCTCACATCAGCACCAAGTCAGAATTTTGATCACTTAATTAATGTTTTTAGTTGTTTTATTAACCTGCGTTCAGTTAGAGACAGTATTTAGAGAATATGGGGTGGGGGTGGTTGCTCTCTGTCCTTGTGTGTATATGAGTGTGTGGAAAGAGTTGCATCTTTATCATTTTTAAATGTCTTGTCATCTACTGTTTGTTTTAATTCTTGTGACTTGATTTTACCTTGTAAAGCACTTTTTGTCCGCGTCATGAAAAGTGCTCAAGAAATAAAGTTTGATTTGATTTCGTAAATTCTTTTGATTTCGTAATTCCTGTTGAGTAGAGTAGGACAGCCTTAGTTTACTGTACTCACCAGGAAGTACTACTTGTAGTATAAGTACTTCCCGGTGAGTAAAGTACAACAGCATTAGTTTTACCGCCATGTTCATTCAGAGAACTTGCCAGGACCAAGATGGCGGCCCGCTGACGTAGGCAGTGGGACCAACATGGCGTCTGCGTGCAAGTCCCATATAGAACTGGACAACTGGACCATTTAGAGCTTTTAAGTCTTTCCGTCTGACTGTTGGTCTCGAGGAGAACCGAGTCGCGTGACGGTGACGTTTCTGAACTTCCGGGTTTGAAGACTGACCTGAAGACCGGAACCGGACCGAACCGGAAGTGAAGCGGCTTTGTTGGCGGAGTCGGTCTCGTGCAGCTTCAGGTCCCGGTCCGGGTCCATCATGGCGAACCGCTGCAGGTTCGGTGCTGGTCCACAAAAACCCAGGAGCTCTGCACGCGACCGTTCATTCCAACGTGGGGAAGCCCCGCCCCTAGTTACCGTTGCTACGGCGGGTTTTTCTGACTGCAGATTTATTCCTGATCGGATCAATAAATACTGAAACTGTTTATAATACTGCGATGAATAAGTTAAACACTGAAACAAATACTGAAATAATGAGTTATTCAGTAAAATAATTATTCTATAAAAACATTTTCTTTATTTATTGATCAACTAACCAATCACCACCTATTAATTCAGGTCATTCTGTTTCATAAGCTTTATTTGATGTTTATTAAGCACATTTTAGTGATTTATCTACTTTTATTCGGAATTCAAATGTTTTGACAACGAGAAATTTTATTTTAATGAAAGTTCCACTAAATCTCTTTGTTCCGCTCCTCCATCGAACTCGGACCAGGTTTCATCACCGCAGAATGAAGAGCTTGTTTTATTCCACGTGGCTGGAGAGGCTGACGAGTCACCTGTCGACCAGGTGAACTGGTTTCCATCAGAAACAGACCCAAAACGGTAAACAGCTGATTTATTAGAATAACGCTGCGGATCTCGTCCAGATGCAGAAATCACATACAAACTCGTGCAAAGCGTCACTGCAACAGATGAACCGAACGTTTCAGCCAAACCGAGGAAAGAAAAAACATCTCCATACCAACAGAAGCTCATGCTCGGGCAGAGCACCGCGGTTGCCATGGCAACACAGCATCACTGTAAGCTCGCGCTATAACACCTGCGGGCTCAGAGCAGAAATGTCGCCCGGAGGAGTTTATGGGGGGGGGGGGGGGGGTTATTAAGACTTGACTTCAGTCTGTGCAGCACACACACCCATACACACACCCATACACACACACACCTCATACATTCACAATAACAGTTCATGCTGTAATAAATAAAACATCCAGAACTTCTATAAACTTTAGAATATATATATGTTTCTGTAAGTGATTGTGTTGAAACGTCTTCCTTCCTGCCGCCCAGGACCACGCGCTCTGTCTCAGTCCGGGACGGGCCGGACGCCCTTCCTGCCGTCTGGGAGCATCATCACCAGAACCAAACATGGACCCTGGTCCTGTCAGGCGGCGCTCAGGGACAAGGAGGCTCTTGGGGCTGCAGACAGCTACATTCAGGAGACAGACAACTGGCTGACGGATGGATGGACTGAGTGATCGATCAGGACGCGGAGGAAAGAGGAGGAAGAGCTGGCGTAGAGTAAGGGATGTCTCCGTCACCGCCCTCCTCTCCGCCGGCGGCTCGGTTTCTCTCCGTCACCGCCCTCCTCTCCGCCGGCGGCTCGGTTTCTCTCCGTCACCGCCCTCCTCTCCGCCGGCGGCTCGGTTTCTCTCCGTCCGCCGCCCAGAAGAAGGTCTAGGTGGTCAGTCCTCTCCTCTCCAGCTCCCTCGTCTGCTTCAGCTCTTTAATCCTGCAGCAGGAACATCGGGGATCAAACCACCGTCCAGCTGAAGGAGAAGACTCCACGCTGTCACGCCTACCTGTGTCTGCAGCGCCTCAGGAACCTCATGATCTTCCTCGCCGCCTGGTCCTGCTTCTTCGTCAAGAACGAACCCCTGATGGACACAACCAACCAATCAATGAATCAATAGATAGATAACTGGTACCACAGGTTTTAATCCATTTCCTTTTCCTTAGTGTAGGTCCTACAGTCCGGTTCTAACACGTGTCCAGGTGCGGCGAGGACTTACTGTAGGTCCTACGGTCCAGTTCTAATGCCGCCACGTGTCCAGGTGCGGCGAGGACTTACTGTAGGTCCTACGGTCCAGTTCTAATGCCGCCACGTGTCCAGGTGCGGCGAGGACTTACTGTAGGTCCTACGGTCCAGTTCTAATGCCGCCACGTGTCCAGGTGCGGCGAGGACTTACTGTAGGTCCTACGGTCCAGTTCTAATGCCGCCACGTGTCCAGGTGCAGCGAGGACTTACTGTAGGTCCTACGGTCCAGTTCTAATGCCACCACGTGTCCAGGTGCGGCGAGGACTTACTGTAGGTCCTACGGTCCAGTTCTAATGCCGCCACGTGTCCAGGTGCGGCGAGGACTTACTGTAGGTCCTACGGTCCAGTTCTAATGCCGCCACGTGTCCAGGTGCGGCGAGGACTTACTGTAGGTCCTACGGTCCAGTTCTAATGCCGCCACGTGTCCAGGTGCGGCGAGGACTTACTGTAGGTCCTACGGTCCAGTTCTAATGCCGCCACGTGTCCAGGTGCGGCGAGGACTTACTGTAGGTCCTACGGTCCAGTTCTAATGCCGCCACGTGTCCAGGTGCGGCGAGGACTTACTGTAGGTCCTACGGTCCAGTTCTAATGCCGCCACGTGTCCAGGTGCGGCGAGGACTTACTGTAGGTCCTACGGTCCAGTTCTAATGCCGCCACGTGTCCAGGTGCGGCGAGGACTTACTTGATCTTGGGGTTGTGGCTGGCGGCGCCTCGCGGCGTCTGCTTCAGCTTCTCGTACTCCTTGTAGCTGCGGTAGTACTGCTGGATGAGGACCGCCGCCCGCCGACTTTGCTGGAAACGCTTCTGCTCGTAGTAAGAGCGGAACTTGGACTGGATCAAGATGGCCGCCTGGGTCATCTTCTTGTAGAGAGCGTACTGAGAGGGGGAGGAGTCAGAGAGTTAGCGTGCAGACAGGAAACGGGCCGGGTTCTGATGAAGACCGTCTAAACGGACATGTTTGATTCTATGTTCTGGCATGACTTGTTTCTGACACACTACAGACACACAGAGCTAGGCCACGACTACACCTAGGACCCGCCGTTTTACCTTCAGAGCTATCCATGTTAGCTACCAGGGAGAGAGAGACACTGCAGGTTAGTTCAGGTGAGTGAAGCTGACGACACACTGCAGACCAACACACAAACACACCTGTTTGTACTTCCTGTAGCATCTCTGGATGACGGCTGCAGCCATGTCCTGCTGCTCCTTCAACCTCCGACCCTGAAACGCACGTAACACCTCCGTTTGTCCACCAGGTGGCAGCGGTCTGAACAGCCTCGTGTTTACAGACAGTTTCCATGGTGATGGACAGAGGAGATCCTCTGGCGTTTACCTTGTACCTCCTGAAGGCGTTCTGGATGATCCTGGCGGCCTCGTACAGCTCCCTCTGCTCACCATCCGTCAGCGTCAGCAGGGCAAAGTCCCGCTCCATCTTCCCATTGGCCGACGCATTCAGGAACTCTGCCCACGCCGCAGAGGACGGAGGGCGGAGCCTCTGGAGAGCCAAAGCGCTGAGAGGCGACGGGGGACACATCCGCCTACAACACCCCACACATCTAACATTACACACCTGGAGTCCACTGGGAGCAGTCGTTTAAACCATGAAACATACCTGGGCGGAGAGTGCGTTTGCGTGTCGACCGTCTCTAGGTAAGTGGCCAGCCAGGTGTCCTGGATGGCAGGGTTGTCCCGCCTCTCTCTGAGCGGTGACTCTGCCCCCCTTGGGAAATCCTCCTGTTTGATTCGCTCTGGGGTCGCCTCGATGATTTGCTCCGCCAACGTTGCCATGTCAACCTTGCGCATCAACAGGTACAATCATCATAAGAAAGACTGGTGATTAAAGGTGTTCAATCCGTGTTTGTTCATTTTCTAGGATATAAAATTCACAAACTTCCGAGAAGGATTCAGGAACAGAAGAAGGCGTCCAGGTACTAACTTTCCAAACTAAACCTAACCTAACAAGCCTTCCAAACTAAACCTAACAAACCTTCCAAACTAAACCTAACAAGCCTTCCAAACTGAACCTAACAAACCTTCCAAACTAAACCTAACAAACCTTCCAAACTAAACCTAACAAGCCTTCCAAACTGAACCTAACAAACCTTCCAAACTAAACCTAACAAACCTTCCAAACTAAACCTAACAAGCCTTCCAAACTAAACCTAACAAACCTTCCAAACTAAACCTAACAAGCCTTCCAAACTAAACCTAACAAGCCTTCCAAACTGAACCTAACAAGCCTTCCAAACTAAACCTAACAAGCCTTCCAAACTGAACCTAACAAACCTTCCAAACTAAACCTAACAAGCCTTCCAAACTGAACCTAACAAACCTTCCAAACTAAACCTAACAAACCTTCCAAACTAAACCTAACAAATCTTCCAAACTGAACCTAACAAATCTTCCAAACTAAACCTAACAAGCCTTCCAAACTAAACCTAACAAGCCTTCCAAACTAAACCTAACAAACCTTCCAAACTAAACCTAACGAACCTTCCAAACTAAACCTAACAAGCCTTCCAAACTAAACCTAACAAGCCTTCCAAACTAAACCTAACAAACCTTCCAAACTAAACCTAACAAGCCTTCCAAACTGAACCTAACAAACCTTCCAAACTAAACCTAACAAGCCTTCCAAACTGAACCTAACAAACCTTCCAAACTAAACCTAACAAACCTTCCAAACTAAACCTAACAAGCCTTCCAAACTAAACCTAACAAACCTTCCAAACTAAACCTAACAAACCTTCCAAACTAAACCTAACAAGCCTTCCAAACTGAACCTAACAAGCCTTCCAAACTAAACCTAACAAGCCTTCCAAACTGAACCTAACAAACCTTCCAAACTAAACCTAACAAGCCTTCCAAACTGAACCTAACAAACCTTCCAAACTAAACCTAACAAACCTTCCAAACTAAACCTAACAAATCTTCCAAACTGAACCTAACAAATCTTCCAAACTAAACCTAACAAGCCTTCCAAACTAAACCTAACAAGCCTTCCAAACTAAACCTAACAAACCTTCCAAACTAAACCTAACGAACCTTCCAAACTAAACCTAACAAGCCTTCCAAACTAAACCTAACAAGCCTTCCAAACTAAACCTAACAAACCTTCCAAACTAAACCTAACAAGCCTTCCAAACTGAACCTAACAAACCTTCCAAACTAAACCTAACAAACCTTCCAAACTAAACCTAACAAGCCTTCCAAACTGAACCTAACAAACCTTCCAAACTAAACCTAACAAACCTTCCAAACTAAACCTAACAAGCCTTCCAAACTAAACCTAACAAACCTTCCAAACTAAACCTAACAAACCTTCCAAACTAAACCTAACAAGCCTTCCAAACTGAACCTAACAAGCCTTCCAAACTAAACCTAACAAGCCTTCCAAACTGAACCTAACAAACCTTCCAAACTAAACCTAACAAGCCTTCCAAACTGAACCTAACAAACCTTCCAAACTAAACCTAACAAACCTTCCAAACTGAACCTAACAAATCTTCCAAACTAAACCTAACAAGCCTTCCAAACTAAACCTAACAAGCCTTCCAAACTAAACCTAACAAACCTTCCAAACTAAACCTAACGAACCTTCCAAACTAAACCTAACAAGCCTTCCAAACTGAACCTAACAAATCTTCCAAACTAAACCTAACAAGCCTTCCAAACTGAACCTAACAAACCTTCCAAACTAAACCTATCAAACCTTCCAAACTAAACCTAACAAATCTTCCAAACTAAACCTAACAAGCCTTCCAAACTGAACCTAACAAACCTTCCAAACTAAACCTAACAAACCTTCCAAACTAAACCTAACAAGCTTTCCAAACTAAACCTAAAAAACCTTCCAAACTAAACCTAACAAACCTTCCAAACTAAACCTAACAAGCCTTCCAAACTGAACCTAACAAACCTTCCAAACTAAACCTAACAAGCCTTCCAAACTGAACCTAACAAACCTTCCAAACTAAACCTAACAAACCTTCCAAACTAAACCTAACAAATCTTCCAAACTAAACCTAACAAGCCTTCCAAACTGAACCTAACAAACCTTCCAAACTAAACCTAACAAGATTTCCAAACTAAACCTAACAAACCTTCCAAACTAAACCTAACAAACCTTCCAAACTAAACCTAACCAATCTTCAAAACTAAACCCCACAACCTTCCAAACTCAACCTAAGAATCCTCTTTGGAAACCTTTTAAACCAAACCTTCCGAACTAAACCCAACAAACCTTCCAAACTAAACGTGACAAATCTTCCAAACTAAACCTAACAAACTTTCCAAACTAAACCCAACATACCATCAAAACTAAACCTAACCTACCTTACTAAATAAACCTAAGAATCCTGTTTGGAAACCTTGTAAACCAAAGCTCATAAAGTAAATCTAGCAAACCTTGCCAGCTATACGTAGGAAACCAAAGTTGAACCGAGGACTAGACGAAGCAGTACTTCTCAGGAGGAAGTTACATGTCTTAACTTCACTGTAAAAACTGAAACTAGTATCGGATCAACACAGGAAGGCAGATTTAACACAAAAGATCAAAAGAACAGTTATTTATCCTGGGTCGAGCACCCAGTAAAACTCTTTGAGAAAAAAAGCTCCTGTTAAGATGCGGGTGTTGCCATGGCAACCTGTGGCTGTACCTGCAGCACCTCCTCCTCCAGGTACTCCTCCTCCCCGCCTTCATTCTCGGCGTTTTCGCTGTAGTGGAGCAGCTGCTCTTCCAGCGTTGGCGCCACGTGAAGCCGCCGTCCACCGGCAGAGTGTGTTATGGAGTGTGTGTGGGCGGCGTTCTCGTAGTCCATGAGGTAGAGGGAGTCTCTGGAGCTGCCGGGGTTCAAACCTGCAACACGGAGGAGCGGTCAGCAGTGGCCATTAAGACTCCTCCCACTCTTATCAGAGCCAATCAGCAGTGAGCTTACCTGGGTTGCCTGAGCGGAAGGTGGTGTTTGGCCCCTCCCCCCACATGGACACTGCTGGTCGGGTGTAGAGGGAGGAGGGGGAGGGCGGTGACACAGGCAGTGAGGAAGAGGAGGAGAGTGATGAAGGAGAGGAGGGGGAGGTGTCCATGGGGGCGGGGCCACTGGAGTAAGCAGAGCTCGGGGAGGGGGAGGAGGGGTCACTGGGGGAGGGGAGGCTGCTGGAGGAGCTGAGACCTGGAAGAGGAGGCAGACTGTCAGAGCCAATCAGAAAGCTGGAACCAGGTCACATGACGGGCAGAGCCTTACCTGTGTCCGGGCTCGTGGACAGAGGTGATGGGGGTAGCCGGGGCGTGTCTGCTGGAGGCGTGTGCACGTCCCTGGGTGTTGTATGTGCACGCTGCATGTGCAGCTCCTCCAGCGCCGTGGCCAGACGCGTGTGTCCACGTGAGCGTGCGACGGCGAGCGGGAGGCGGCCCAGAGAGTCCGGGATCCCCAGAGCCAGACTGTTCCAGCTGTACAGCAGCTCCGCCGCTCTCTGGTGGCCCAGAGCACACGCCCACATCTGCAACACACAGAACGCCGTCAGACCGTGGTCACCGTGGCAACAACCATGACGCCACATCCACGCAGTTTACCAGAGGAGTGCAGGAGAAGTGGTCCACATTGAGAGGATCAACCTCCTGCTCCAGGTCCAGACTGTCGCTGGTTACACTCCTAAAACAAATAAACAAACAAAACTGTTTCTTTCTTAAAACGTAAATCTGAACTAATTCTTACATCAGGACCGGAAAATGACACGAGTTTAGTTAACAACATGGAGAAACATGAAAATGTCTCTAAACAAAATGTTTTCAATAAAGTTGGACTCGTGTTTGGGGCGTGGCTGTAAAGATGGGCGGAGCCTCTGTCTCATCACCCAAAGGTTCCTTTAGAGCTACACTGAGGCTCATTGGGCGGTTTCTACCATCGCCATCTTGGCAGCATCTTGCAGAAAATACATAAATGGGCAAAGAGATGCAGCTGAGAGGGGGGCGGTGATTGTGGGGGTGCTACTGAACTCTGACCTGCCTGTAACTAAGAGCTAACAGAGCTAGCATGAGCTAACCAGCTAACAGAGGAAAGTGGGTTAAAGATGAGGCTAAAGCTGTTAGCGGCTATACTACATCGTCTGGCTGTCAGGTATCAGAGGCCTGTCAATCAAAATAACACCCCAAATTACACAGAATTTATAGATTAATAAATATCTATACAGATGTTATTAAAAAAAAAGGATTAAACGTCTTTATTTCCCCTGTAAACATGTTTATTTCCCCTGTAAACATGTTTATTTCTCCTGTAAACATGTTTATTACAACAATAAACATGTTTGTTTCTGCTTTAAATATGTTTATTACGACAGTAAACATGTTTATTCCTGTTGTAAACATGTTTATTTCTCCTGTAAACATGTTTATTTCTGCTGTAAACATGTTTATTACAACAATAAACATGTTTCTTTCTGCTTTAAATGTTTATTACGACAGTAAACATGTTTATTCCTGTTGTAAACATGTTTATTTCTGCTGTAAACATGTTTATTTCTGCTGTAAACATGTTTATTTCTGCTGTAAACATGTTTATTTCTGCTGTAAACATGTTTATTTCTGCTGTGAAATTGGTCTTTTTAACATGGGAGTCTCTGGGGATTTGCTCTGTTGTGGAGCCCCTAGTGGATGAAGGGGGAACTGCAGGTTCTGGGGTTGCTGTACTGCTGATTCAGAACAGATCCAGATTGTGTTTACCTCCAGTGTATCAGGGTGTGGATCAGGTGTGTGTATCCCTGAGCTGCAGCCAGGTGAAGCAGAGTCATCCCACGGTGACGAACTGAGTGATGAAGTCTCTCTCCTTCTCCTCCTCCTCCCCATCTTCCTCCTCTCATCATTCTTTCACACACTCCAACAATCCTCCTTTCAAACCACTGTGGGGACTGACACACACACACACACACACACACACACACACACACACACACACACAGAATAAAAACTTCTTGATGCTTGTTTGGATTAAACTGGAACATTTCAGTTCAAAGTGAACTTGAAGGAGGTCTGTGTATCGAGGACTAAAAGTAGAACGAGGGCAGAGGATTAGTGGTAAACTGTCTGCATACTGCATACTAAAACGTAGAGTAGAAGTATGACACCAGTACAGGGCTGTATACAGACGTGTGTACTTACTGCTTACTCTAACGTATCTGTATGTAAACTTTAATGACCCAATAAAACCAGTAAAAGCCGATTCTGAGGTCCGATTCTGAGGTGGACCGGAGGCGAACTGAAGGCCAGGAACGAGTGGAACCGAGCAGAGCTGAGGAGCGGCGAGCGTCCGTTCGCCACAGCTTCTACTGAGCGGCGTGGAAAGATCTGCACAGCGTGCTGATGACGTAAAATAGTCCCGCCACACACAGCCGAGCGGTTCTGCTGATTCCGATCTCGGACCAGATCTCGGACCAGAACCGATCCCAGAGCAGAATGTCTCGTTTGGTGAGCCCTGGACATCCAGGTAAAGGAACGATGTCTGCAGACCCCCGTCTGCACCGGACCACCCACCGAGCACCTGGACCATCATGGTGCCCCGCTTCGGGTCACCCCCCAGCTGGCAGGAAACAGCCCCCTCCCCTCCAGATTTCCCCTGGCATGTGCAGTCTTCCCCACCCCCGTCTTGGTGTGACGCACATGGGCGAGCAAGGCTGAGGGTGAGTGACAGCGTGGAGAGCGAGGCTCGCTGTGATCTGGAAACACCTCCTGTCATCACTCCTCACCTCCACCCAGCTGTCAGTCATCCGTCCTGCTCTCCGACAGCTGCACCGCCGCCGCCCAAACCCCGTGTCCACGCTGCTTCTCGATCAGCCAATCCCAGCGCCAGAGCCCGTCACCATGGTAACTGGTAAAAGGAGGAGCGGCTCTGCAGGGTCACCGCTGCTCTAATTGTTTTAGTTAAGGTCACGGCGAGTCTATTTTAACTCTGCCGCTCCATCTGCCAAATTCCCATGACATCAGCCTGGAAGGGGCGGGGCCAACAGTGCCTTCATGTAATCCACCTGGGACTGGATCTTTACTCACCTCCAGCAGCGGACACGCCTACCTCTCCAACGCAGTGGGGGGGAACAGGGGACTGAGTGTTAAAAAAGACGGGAATACCGGGAAGAGTGAACGCTGACTGTTCCTGGAACCTGGTCGGACCTAAAACCGGACTTACCCAACCCTTACCCTGTTCCTCTGTCTGACTTTAATCTCCAGCTCAAGCAGCTGATTGGCTGCTGCAGGTCTAATCTGAAGACAGACAACCTTCTGTCTGACGGCGTCTTTAGTTCTGGGATGAAACACTACCTGTCAGCCGAAGAATGCAACCTCTGTCCCTAGACGCTGACGGCTTTAAGCCGCCCTGCTGCACGGAAAACCTCACGTACATCAGGACCTGCAGCTCCCTCAGCACGCCACCGCCGGCAGAGACTGACTGCACGCCACCGCCGGCAGAGACTGGCTGCACGCCACCGCCGGCAGAGACTGGCTGCACGCCACCGCCGGCAGAGACTGGCTGCACGCCACCGCCGGCAGAGACTGGCTGCACGCCACCGCCGGCAGAGACTGGCTGCACGCCACCGCCGGCAGAGACTGGCTGCACGCCACCGCCGGCAGAGACTGGCTGCCACGCCACCGCCGGCAGAGACTGGCTGCCACGCCACCGCCGGCAGAGACTGGCTGCCACGCCACCGCCGGCAGAGACTGGCTGCACGCCACCGCCGGCAGAGACTGGCTGCCACGCCACCGCCGGCAGAGACTGGCTGCACGCCACCGCCGGCAGAGACTGGCTGCACGCCACCGCCGGCAGAGACTGGCTGCACGCCACCGCCGGCAGAGACTGGCTGCACGCCACCGCCGGCAGAGACTGGCTGCACGCCACCGCCGGCAGAGACTGGCTGCAGGCCACCGAAAAGAATTTCCCCACCGGAATAAACTGGTTTCTGCAGAACCAGAGAGATCACGAAACTTCCAGAGTCTGAGAGGACGTTTGGGGGTAGGGTAGGGGGGGAATCACGCATATAGTTACAACAGTTTGTACTCAGTAGAACCATGTAAACTAGATATAACTCAGTAGAACCATGTAAACTAGACAGAACTCAGTAGAACCATGCAAACTAGATGTAACTCAGTAGATCCATGTAAACTAGATATAAATCAGCGGAACCATGTAAACTAGATATAACTCAGTAGAACCATGTAAACTAGATATAACTCAGTAGAACCATGCAAACTAGATGTAACTCAGCAGATCCATGTAAACTAGATATAACTCAGTAGAACCATGTAAACTAGATGTAACTCAGTAGAACCATGTAAACTAGATATAACTCAGTAGAACCATGTAAACTAGATATAACTCAGTAGAACCATGTAAACTAGACAGAACTCAGTAGAACCATGCAAACTAGATGTAACTCAGTAGATCCATGTAAACTAGATATAACTCAGTAGAACCATGTAAACTAGATATAACTCAGTAGAACCATGCAAACTAGATGTAACTCAGTAGATCCATGTAAACTAGATATAACTCAGTAGAACCATGTAAACTAGATATAACTCAGTAGAACCATTTGGACTAGATAGAACTCAGTAGAACCATGTAAACTAGATAGAACTCAGTAGAACCATGTAAACTAGATATAACTCAGTAGAACCATGTAAACTAGACAGAACCCAGTAGAATGGTGTAAACTAGATATAAATCACAATCATGTAAACTAGATAGAACCCAGTAGAACCATGTAAACTAGATATAACTCAGTAGAACCATGTAAACCCAACAGAACTCAGTAGAACCATGTAAACGAGATAGAACTCAGTAGAACCATTTGAACTAGATAGAACTCAGTAGAACCATGTAAACTAGATAGAACTCAGTAGAACCATGTAAACTAGACAGAACTCAGTAGAACCATGTAAACTAGATAGAACTCAGTAGAACCATGTAAACTCAATAGAACTCGGTAGAACCATGTAAACTAGATAGAACTCAGTAGAACCATTTGAACTAGATAGAACTCAGTAGAACCATGTAAACTAGATAGAACTCAGTAGAACCATGTAAACTAGATAGAGCTCAGTAGAACCATTTGGACTAGATAGAACAAAGTAGAACCATGTAAACTAGATATAACTCCGTAGAACCATGTAAACTAGACAGAACTCAGTAGAACCATGCAAACTAGATGTAACTCAGTAGATCCATGTAAACTAGATATAAATCAGCGGAACCATGTAAACTAGATAGAACTCAGTAGAACCATGTAAGATCAATGGAACTCAGTAGAACCATGTAAACTAGATAGAACTCAGTAGAACCATGTAAACTAGATAGAACTAAGTAGAACCATGTAAACTAGATGTAACTCAGTAGAACCATGTAAACTAGATAGAACTCAGAATCATGTAAACTAGATGTAACTCAGTAGAACCATGTAAACTAGATAGAATTCAGTAGAACCATGTAAACTAGATATAACTCAGAATCATGTAAACTTGATCTAACTCAGTAGAAACATGTAAACTTAATATTACTCAGAATCATGTAAACTAAATATAACTCAGTCGAACCATGTAAACTAGAAAGAACTCAGTAGAACCATGTAAACTAGATGTAACTCAGAATCATGTAAACTATATATAAATCAGTGGGACCATGTAAACTAGATATAACTCAGTGGAACCATGTAAACTAGATGTAACTCAGTGTAACCATGTAAACTAGACAGAATCCAGTAGAATGGTGTAAACTAGATATAAATCAGAATCATGTAAACTAGATATAACTCAGTAGAATCATGTAAACTACATATAACTCAGTTGAACCATGTAAACTAGACAGAACCCAGTAGAATGGTGTAAACTAGATATAACTCAGAATGATGTAAACTAGATAGAACTCAGTAGAACCATGTAAACTCGACAGAACCCAGTAGAATAGTGTAAACTAGAAAGAACTCAGTAGAACCATTTGGACTAGATAGAACTCAGTAGAACCATGTAAGATCAATAGAACTCAGTAGAACCATGTAAACTAGATATAACTCAGAATCACGTAAACTAGATATAACTCCGTGGAACCATGTAAACTAGATAGAACTCAGGAGAACCATGTAAACTAGATAGAACCCAGTAGAATGGTGTAAACTAGATATAAATCACAATCATGTAAACTAGATAGAACCCAGTAGAACCATGTAAACTAGATATAACTCAGTAGAACCATGTAAACTCAATAGAACTCAGTAGAACCATGTAAACTAGATAGAACTCAGCAGAACCATGCAAACTAGATGTAACTCAGTAGAACCATGTAAACTAGATAGAACTCAGTAGAACCATGTAAACTAGATGTAACTCAGTAGAACCATGTAAACTAGATAGAACTCAGTAGAACCATGTAAACTCGACAGAACCCAGTAGAATAGTGTAAACTAGAATGAACTCAGTAGAACCATTTGGACTAGATAGAACTCAGTACAACCATGTAAACTAGATAGAACTCAGTGGAACCATGTAAACTAGATATAACTCAGTAGAACCATGTAAACTAGATAGAATTCAGTAGAACCATGTAAACTAGATAGAACTCAGAATCATGTAAACGTGATCTAACTCAGTAGAAACATGTAAACTTAATATTACTCAGAACCATGTAAACTAGATATAACTCAGTAGAATCATGTAAGCTAGATATAACTCAGAATCATGTAAACTATATATAAATCAGTGGGACCATGTAAACTAGATATAACTCAGTGGAACCATGTAAACTAGATGTAACTCAGTGTAACCATGTAAACTAGATAGAACTCAGGAGAACCATGTAAACTAGATATAACTCAGAATCACGTAAACTAGATATAACTCCGTGGAACCATGTAAACTAGATAGAACTCAGGAGAACCATGTAAACTAGATAGAACCCAGTAGAATGGTGTAAACTAGATATAAATCACAATCATGTAAACTAGATAGAACCCAGTAGAACCATGTAAACTAGATATAACTCAGTAGAACCATGTAAACCCAACAGAACTCAGTAGAGCCATGTAAACTAGATAAAACTCGGTAGAACCATTTGGACTAGATAGAACTCAGTAGAACCATGTAAACTCAACAGAACTCAGTAGAACCATGTAAACTAGATAGAACTCAGCAGAACCATGCAAACTAGATGTAACTCAGTAGAACCATGTAAACTAGATAGAACTCAGTAGAACCATGTAAACTAGATGTAACTCAGTAGAACCATGTAAACTAGATAGAACTCAGTAGAACCATGTAAACTCGACAGAACCCAGTAGAATAGTGTAAACTAGAATGAACTCAGTAGAACCATTTGGACTACATAGAACTCAGTACAACCATGTAAACTAGATAGAACTCAGTGGAACCATGTAAACTAGATATAACTCAGTAGAACCATGTAAACTAGACAGAACCCAGTAGAATGGTGTAAACTAGATATAAATCACAATCATGTAAACTAGATAGAACTCAGTAGAACCATGTAAACTAGATATAACTCATAATCATGTATACTAGATATAACTCCGTAGAACCATGTAAACTAGATATAACTCAGTAGAACCATGTAAACTAGATATAACTCAGTAGAACCATGTAAACCCAACAGAACTCAGTAGAACCATTTGGACTAGATAAAACTCGGTAGAACCATTTGGACTAGATAGAACTCGGTAGAACCATTTGGACTAGATAGAACTCAGTAGAACCATGTAAACTAGATAGAACTCAGTAGAACCATGTAAACTCAGTAGAACTCAGTAGAACCATGTAAACTAGATAGAACTCAGTAGAACCATTTGGACTAGATAGAACTAAGAACCATGTAAACTAGATAGAACTCAGTAGAACCATGTGAACTAGATAGAACTCAGCAGAACCATGAAAACTAGATGTAACTCAGTAGAACCATGTAAACTAGATAGAACTCAGTAGAACCATGTAAACTAGATGTAACTCAGAATCATGTAAACTAGAGTAGAACAATGTAAACTAGATATAACTCAGTAGAACCATGTAAACTAGATATAACTCAGTAGATCCATGTAAACTAAATAAAACTCAGTAGAACCATTTGAACTAGATAGAACCCAATAGAACTATGTAAACTAGATAGAACTCAGTAGAACACCGTAAACTGGATAAAACTCAGTAGAACCATGTAAATTACATAAAAATCAGAACCATATCAACTAGATAGAATTCGGTAGAACTACGTAAACTGGACAGATCCCAGTAGAAAAATGTAATCTAGATAGAATTCAGTAGAACCAGGTAAACTAAATTGAACTCAGTAGAACCATGTAAACTAGATCAAATCCGGTAGAACAATGTAAACTAAACAGAACTCAGCAGAACCATGTAAACTAGATAGAACTCGGTGTTGTCTCTTGTGAGTGCAGGCCCTCCCCTGCACTCATTAGAACCATCTCTGTCTCCATGGCAACCAGGAGTACAGCTACTCCTTCATTCTCCCCGATAGATTCCAACATAGCTGCCCCAGGCTGAGAACTGAACGTACCTGGTCATGGTCCTCAGGCAGGTGTGGAGGAGGGGGTGTGGCCAGCTGGCTGTTGTGCTGCTGCTGATGTTGCAGCTGCTGGTTGTTGTTGTTGTCGCGGGCGGCCATCTCCGCCATCCTACGCTCCATCTGCTCCAACCGCTCCAGGATGGACATCCTGAACTGGTTATCTGCAGGTGGAGAACAGGTATGTGACACAGAGCTCCTCCACAGGTGAGCGAGGCTCCTGTATCCCAGTTACACCATTCCAAGGTGGGACAGAAACCAAGCCGCACTACAATGCTCCTACATCTCCCATGATGCCTCTCCTGGACGCGGTGCAGCTGCTCCGACCACAGGAAGAAGTCAGATCATGACAGACCCGAGCCTCACCAAACCTCAAGACAAACATGAGACCTTCAACCAATCAGCTGCTCGTCAATCATCCAAAGACTGATGTGACTGGCTGGAAAGTGTGAAGACTATGTCGACAGCTCTAACCAGGAGGCCTCTCTTAAATAACTGCTTAAAGAGAGCCTCTTAAACACATACACACACACACTGTGTGTCAAATGGAAACTATCTGACCGACTTCAATCACCTGGCACGCTGGCTGTGTGTTGAGGAAATAAAAGCAGAGTTCCAGATTTAGCCTGATACACTGTGACCTGAAGCGCACACACACACACACACACACACACACCAGGGACTCCCTGATAACAGCTGAGGATTCCTCCCATTACAGCTGACCTCAGCCAGCCTGCAGACAAATCATCAGTGACAAAAACACCAGAAAACCACAGCAAACCAGCGAGACGTCTCCAGGCTGTTAGGGACCATCGCCCACTGGGGGGGTTGGGGTCTGCTGAAAGAAACCAGCAGCTTTACCACACAGCTGGACAAAAAACACACTTCATACACACCAATTCATCTGAACATCACCAGCTACGTTACCATGACAACAAACACAATGACAAGGAGAAGGGGGTCCTACCGACACCATGCTGCTTCTGAGTCCCGTCCATCTTCTGCCTTACAGCTCACTGAGCGCGCTCAGTGTCATTCAGTGAACTGTGATGTCACAAGATGAGTCAACACTCATGTGCGCACACACACACACATTCACACACACATCAACGGACACAGTGGCAGGAAGCAGACTGAGCGGCCGAGAGAGGATCAGATCAAGTTAAAGTCACACAGAGAGAGAGAGAGAGAGAGAGAGAGACTGCTGATGGCATGCTGGGAAATCCTCAGAGGACGATAACCCATACTGACCCCGAGACCGACCCAACACTGACCCCGAGACCGACCCAACACTGACCCCTAAAGTGATTTAAGACTGACCTAACACTGACCCCTATACCGACCCAAAACTGACCCCTAGACCAAGCCAACACTGACCCCTAGACCGACCCAACACTGACCCCTATACCGACTGAAAACCGACCCGCCCTAACAATTAACCAACACTGACCCCTAGACGGACCCAACACTGACCCCGAGACCGACCCAACACTGACCCCGAGACCGACCCAACACTGACCCCTAAAGTGATTTAAGACTGACCCAACACTGACCCCTATACCGACCCAAAACTGACCCCTAGACCGAGCCAACACTGACCCCTAGACCGACCCAACACTGACCCCTAGAGTGATTTAAGACTGACCCAACACTGACCCCTATACCGACTGAAAACCGACCCGCCCTAACAATTAACCAACACTGACCCCTAGACGGACCCAACACTGACCCCTAGAGTGATTTAAGACTGACCCAACACTGACCCCTAGAGTAATCTAAGACCAACCCAAGACTGACTCCAAGAGTAATCCAAGACCAACCCAAGACTGACCCCTATACCGACCCAAAACTGACCCCTAGACCGAGCCAACACTGACCCCTAGACCGACCCAACACTGACCCCTATAGTGATTTAAGACTGACCCAACACTGACCCCTATACCGACTGAAAACCGACCCACCCTAACAATTAACCAACACTGACCCCTAGACGGACCCAACACTGACCCCTAGAGTGATTTAAGACTGACCCAACACTGACCCCTAGAGAGATTTAAGACCGACCCAACACTGATCCCCAGAGTAATCTAAGACCAACCCAAGACTGACTCCAAGAGTAATCCAAGACCAACCCAAGACTGACCCCTATACCGAGCCAACACTGACCCCTAAAGTGATTTAAGACTGACCTAACACTGACCCCTATACCGACCCAAAACTGACCCTTAGACCGACCCAACACTGACCCCTAGACCGACCCAACACTGACCCCTATAGTGATTTAAGACTGACCCAACACTGACCCCTATACCGACTGAAAACCGACCCACCCTAACAATTAACCAACACTGACCCCTAGACGGACCCAACACTGACCCCTAGAGTGATTTAAGACTGACCCAACACTGACCCCTAGAGTGATTTAAGACTGACCCAACACTGACCCCCAGAGTAATCTAAGACCAACCCAAGACTGACTCCAAGAGTAATCCAAGACCAACCCAAAACTGACTCCAAGAGTAATCCAAGACCAACCCAAGACTGACCCCTAGACCGATCCAACACTGACCCAACACTGACCCCCATAACAAACCAAGACCAACCCAAGATTGACCCCTAGACCGACCCAACACTGACCCCCATAGCAAACCAAGACCAACCCAAGACTGACCCCTAGACCGATTCAACACTGACCCCCATAGTAAACCAAGACCAACCCAAGACTGACCCCTAGACCGACCCAACACTGACCCCCATAGTAAACCAAGACCAACCCAAGACTGACCCCTAGAGTACTCAACACTGACCCCTAGACCAGAGATCCTCACTGTTAATTCAACAAGAGCTGCACTCAATATATTAAGACAGGGGGAAAGCTGCCCCCCCCCCAAAAAAACGTTCCCATGCTACATATCCTGCCACGTGGCCAAATCAGTAACATTCAGCTTTTTAGCAAGGAATGGTTTTCCTAAATATTGCACGGAGTAATGTCATTCTTATGCAACAGTATATGGTAAAAAATACAATAATGCCTCCAGAATGTGGGTGTTTCTTTTTCAATATACACTATTCACAAAAAGTTAGGGATATTCAGCTTTTGGGTGAAATTTCACAACAAGCCTAAAATGCATTCAAACCTGTACAGGTGAACTTAATGTGATCTTCTCTAAGCTTTTAAATGCACATGTCCAACTGTTAAATGTTTCAATAAATTTTGCACAAGTTGCTGTTCTCTAACAAGGAGCTTAACGGCAAAAATCACGGCAGGTGTGTGATCCTTGAATTGACCGATAAATGTCCTGGTTCAATTAGAGCTGGTGTTTAAACAGTTGTCCTCATCATGCTGTTCACATTTTGACATCATGAGACCAAGACGACACCTAACAATGGAACAACAGTCCCTTGCCATTGCGATGCTTCAAACAGGACGTTCTCAGACAGAAGTGGCCACTGAGCTTGGAGTGTCACAGAGTGTCATCAGCAGGTTGCAACAGAGATATGGAGAGACTGGAAGAGTCACAGAAAGGCCTAGAAGTGGACGTCCTTTGGCCACATCCCGTGCTGATGACCGCTACATTGTGAACACTGCCCTGAGAAACCGGATGATGATTAAGAGAGGTGAGAGGCACCCAAGTGTCACGTCAGACCATTCCAAACCGTTTCCATCAGCGTGGTCTGCGTGCTAGACGACCTGCACGGGTACCTGACCACACCACCAGGCACAGGCATCATCGTCTTGCATGGGCCAGGGAGCATTTACGCTGGACGAGGAACCAGTGGGCCTCAGTGCTGTTCTCTGATGAAAGTCGATTCACACCGAGCAGAAATGATGGCCGGCAACGATGTTGGAGACGTCAGGGAGAGCGCTATGCATCAGCCACTGTTGTCACCAGGCGAGCTTTTGGTGGTGGCAGGGGTGTCCACTTGGTACAGAACTGCCCTACACTTTGTGAATGGTACAGTGACAAGCCCATACTACCTGAATAACATCATTAATCCAGTGGTTATGCCCCTACATGAACAGCACAGGCCTAATTTCATCATCATGGACAACAATGCTCCTGCTCATCGAGGCCGCATCATCAGGGAACGGCTGTTGGAGACTGGTGTACCTCAAATGGAATGGCCTGCACTCTCTCCAGACCTGAATCCCATTGAAAACCTGTGGGATCAGCTGAGCCGTCGTGTAGAGGCTCGAAACCCTGCACCCCAGAACCTCAATGACCTGAGGGCTGCCCTTCAAGAAGAGTGGGATGCCATGCCTCAGCAGGCAATAAGTTGCCTTGTGAACAGCATGAGACGTCGTTGTCAAGCTGTAATTGATGCTCAAGGGCACATGACCAGATATTGAGACGTTCAAATTTTTTGTTGTGGTGTAACTACCATTGTTGTTACCTTTTGTGTTGAATGCATTTTTTGAGATGAGGAAATCAGTAGTGCATCCTTCTACTTAAATGTCTTACTTTTATATTATATCACTGTAGCGTGAACATATTGCATTTTCCATAAATTTCATCTGAAAGCCAAATATCCCTAACTTTTTGTGAGTAGTGTATATACAGAGCTACCAATGGAGCAGCTCTTTGGTGGAGTTTGGTGCAGCTGAAATTAGCCAAAACTGGCAACTCTGACAGGGTCAGATAAGGCCGTTAGGACAGCAAAGTTTCTGCAAGCAGCCTGCAGCTCTTCTTTGTGGAGAGAACTGCACCGTTGAGGATCATTATGACTTGTTTAGATAGCACTTTCAGAAAGTCAGTGGCTGCTTCACGAGCCGCAAGGCAAAGGTCAGTGAGACGCATGGGGCTTGCGAGCCTCGCAATGAGGAATACAGCTCTAGACTGATCTAAGCCCAACCCAACATTGACCCCAGAGTGATTCAAGACTGACCCAAGACCGACCCCTAGAGTGATTCAAGACTGACCCAAATACAGACTGACCGTCCAGAGAGAGCCAATCCAGCTGAGAGCTTGGCAGAGAGCTGGCGTTCCTTGCTCGATACTCAAACAGGACTGATGAGGAAACTGAGCCTCCGGACTCCAGGACCTGGAGACAGACCAGACCGGCCTCGTGGGCTGAAAGACAGGAGACAGAGAATGCAGTTTAATGAAAGTTAGAAACAAAGCACTGGGTCTGATGTCAAACCTCTTCTTCATTCCTCTTCTTTACTCCTGACAGAGATCATTTGTCTCCACTAGCTCTGTGGGATGTTTAAGGTTCTGCAGGTTCTACACAACAAGAGTGAAAAAGGCGGCCTCCAAATCACTGAATCCACTAGACTGGAGAGCAGAGAAGATGTTGGTTGTGGAGTCAGTACTGGTTGGTAAAAGGTCATGTTGGTGCAGGACAGGTCGTAGGGGACTGAACGGTATGGGACTGGTCCTTACAAAATAGCTTGGCACTGGACAGGTCAGTACAGGACTGGTTGATATAGGTTAGCTCAACACAGGACAGCTCCATACCAGACAAGTTGGTAAAGGTACAGGTCGGTACGGGACAGGTTGGTAAGGTGGGGCTCGGTACGGGACAGGTTGGTAAGGTACGGCTCGGTATAGGACAGGTTGGTAAGGTACGGCTCGGTATAGGACAGGTTGGTAAGGTACGGCTCGGTATAGGACAGGTTGGTAAGGTACGGCTCGGTATAGGACAGGTTGGTAAGGTACGGCTCGGTATAGGACAGGTTGGTAAGGTACGGCTCGGTATAGGACAGGTTGGTAAGGTACGGCTCGGTATAGGACAGGTTGGTAAGGTACGGCTCGGTATAGGACAGGTTGGTAAGGTACGGCTCGATATAGGACAGGTTGGTAAGGTACGCCTCGGTATAGGACAGGTTGGTAAGGTACGCCTCGGTATAGGACAGGTTGGTAAGGTACGCCTCGGTATAGGACAGGTTGGTAAGGTACGGCTCGGTATAGGACAGGTTGGTAAGGTACGGCTCGGTATAGGACAGGTTGGTAAGGTACGGCTCGCTATAGGACAGGTTGGTAAGGTACGGCTCGGTATAGGACAGGTTGGTAAGGTACGGCTCGGTATAGGACAGGTTGGTAAGGTACGGCTCGCTATAGGACAGGTTGGTAAGGTACGGCTCGGTATAGGACAGGTTGGTAAGCTACGGCTCGGTATAGGACACGTTGGTAAGGTACGGCTCGGTATAGGACAGGTTGGTAAGGTACGGCTCGCTATAGGACAGGTTGGTAAGGTACGGCTCGGTATAGGACAGGTTGGTAAGGTACGGCTCGGTATAGGACAGGTTGGTAAGGTACAGCTCGGTACAGGACAGGTTGGTAGGGTATGTGTCGTATTCTTCTACATGTAATGTGTGTAACATGATTGACATGAAGTGTAGTTTCTAATGGATACACTGACTAAGTGTCTGGTGAGGCGAGAGACAAATGTCCTGTGACAGCAAGGTTTTTTTGTTCTGACCCTATCAGTCTACTGTCCTGCCTCTTGTCTCCTGTCTGAGGACAGACATGACGATAAGAAGGGGAGGAGTCTGCCCTCTGGTGGATGTTTGGACCTGTACACGTATGAGGAGACGTATGGATGACTCTACGCACGCAGAAAAGGGACCAGAAATGCAGTTATTTCTGATGATGACTGTACATCTGATCTGCTTACGTCTGACATAAGAATTTTCTCCAGATTTTATTTGGTAAATTTAGAGAAGCAGGTAAATAAAGGTTGGGCTTAGACCAAATCCAGTATCAGTTTCTGAGGACGAATAAACTTTTTTTTGGTCTGGAGCTCACTGCAGAAACCAGGTCCATGACAGCTTCATCGTCTTTTCACTTGTTTCTAAAAGAGACTCTGGTCCAGACCTGTGCCTCCTCTAACCCGTGTCCCTGCATGCTGGACTGGTTACCCTAACCTGTATCTGTACCTGGACAGTAGCAGCGCAGCACTCCGGGCTGGATCAGAGACGCTGGGACGGTGGTCTGATCAAAAACACATGAGTATTGGCCGGTGGGCTCGCACCACGGCCCAGTGATCAGCACCTTCACTCCACCCTGCAGAGGAGAAGGAAGGACCATGAGGTCACCAGACATGACACACCTGCAGGACAACATCTTGGACTCTGGTTCTGACACCAAAGTGGACTGCTTAGCCTAGTTTAGGTCTCTGGTTACAGCTGCTGTGGAATGAGCAGACAGCGCTCTGCTGCCCCCTGCTGGACGAGCAGCTATACCTGATTCACATCCCCCCCAGCTGCAGTCTGATCCATACTCCCTCTCCAGATTCTGATTGGCTGTGCGTGAAAATGACCCGTGAAACAGAAACACTGTGACGGATGTGTGTCATTCAGGGCTGATCAGGTGGCTGAAAACATGATCATGTGATTGATTACCTCTGGGTAGGACCACTCCGGAGAGAAGTCGGTGATGGAGGCGGGGCGAGTGGAGGAGGCGGGCAGAGGGTGTGGGAACGGGAGGAAGGAGGAGGAGGGGGAGGGCTGCGGCGGGACCACATAGCGGATCCCCGTAGGGAACACAGCCAGGTTCGGAGCTGCCGATGAAACGGAGGGGGCGGGGCCAGCGGTGGGATTGGTCTCCTCAGTGATGAGGTCAGAGATCAGGTCTGGAAACTGGCTGTCGAAGGAGACGTCCAGCTCCTCCCCGCCACGCTCGCAAGGCTCCGCCTCCTCTGCCGAGCGAGTGTCCATGCTGGCATCCTCCGAGTCGTAGTCCGGTCTCGTCTCCTCCTTCACCTGGACGGGGGGCGTTGCCAGGGGAGCGGTGTCCATGACACCCACGGCCATCTTGGCGCTGGTGATCAGAGACTGGTGGGTGATGTTAGCAGAGGGCGGGGCTTCAGGTGGAGACAGGGCCAATGGCTGCTGTCCGTCTGCCTGTCCCTGCATCTGATTGGCTGCCGGGTCGGAGCAAACTAAGAGAACGGAGGCGGAGTCTGGACACTGGGTGGAGGGGGCGGGGCTTGTCTGACAGAGGAGAAATAAACATGAGAACACCGGTGGAAGGATACAGGCACAGAAAGTAGTGCCAGGAATTCATCACGCTCACCTGGAGCAGAGCAAGCTTGGTGGGCGGAGCCCTGCCTTCATCATCATCCTCTTTCATCAACTCTTCAGCTCCCACCGACTCCTCCCTCCCTCCCTCTGACTCCCCCAGAGCCCCCAGCTCCAGACAGAGGGGGAGAATGGGAGGAGCCACAGAGGAGGTGGGGGATAAGGACAGTGAGAGGGAGGGGGGGAGGGAAGAAGAGGAGGAGGGGGAGGTGGACAGAGACAAGGCAGAGTCTCTCCTGTCCACCTCTGAGGAGGACAGGGAGGAGAGGGAGGACGGCGGGGAGACGGAGGAGGGGCGGGTTGAGGTGGGAGAGAGAGAGAGAGTGAGGGAGGGACGAGAGAGGGGGGAGCAGCTGCTGACGATGGTGGGAGAGTAGGTGGAGGTGGGAGGAGGACCCCCGTACGTCTGTCCTTGTTTGGGGGAGTTGAGGAAGGAGTCGGGGTCGAAGGCAGGGGTGAGGGATGGGGAAGGTGCAGGGGAGGAGGAGGGGGGGGAGGATGCAGCAGGAGGAGGCGGGGAAGACTGGAGGGAGGTGTTGGTGGAGGAGGAGGGGGTGAGGAGCAGACCTCTGATGACGGGGGAGGGCAGGAGGGTGAGGGAGAGGGTGGTCATCCCAGGAGTCTGGACAGGGGGAGTGGGGGAGGGGGAGGGAGGGGAGGGGGACACGGACTTCCCAGCGGGGGGAGGGAGGCCGGGGGAGAGGAGAAGCGGTCCGAAGCCCCGCCTCTGTGGCGCCTCCTCAGCTCTGGCCCCGCCTCCTCTCCCTCCCTGACTTCCTGCGATGGCAGCAGTTGCCATGACAATGACCGCATTTTGTGGCAACGCCACCGTGGCCAGGTTGCCGTGGTGATCGCCATAGAAACCGCTGCCAGGGTTGCTCACGGCGACGGTGGCTCCTTGGGGCTGAGGGGGGGACGACGCCGAGCTGTGGACAAGACAGAGGACACATGACATCACAGTGACATCACAGCCGGATCACGCTGCGGTCAGACACTCACGTGGAGGACGGGCTGGGGGAAGGGGCGGGGCTGCTCTGAGCCTGCAGCCGGGGCAGCGTGGCGTCTCCGCCCGGCTCGGACAGCGGCGAGGGGGCGGGCCTGCAGGAGGAGGGGGGCAGCTTGGGGGAGATGATGCGGTGCTTGGTGCTGTTGCAGCGGTGAGGAATGTTGGCTCCCGACGACACTGCAGACACACACAGTTTGGCTCACACGCCGCCGTGAGGTCGCCGTGATGTCACCGTGATGCCACAGTCTTACCCTGGCTGGTGTTACACAGGCAGGTGTGTGTGCGGGGCTGGGGTTTGGTTCTCTGTCGGTCCAGGATGTGCTGGACCAGATCCTCGATGCTGAAGTCACCGGACCCCACCGAGCACTTCATGCTGTGGACTGACACACACACACACACACACACACACACACACACGCACACACACACAAACACACACACACACACACACACACACACACACACACACACACACACACACGATGAGTGTTTCATTCTAGACTGCACCGTCTGTAGTAGCTGTAGAAGCCCTGACATCCTGTCTTGGTTTTTTGTAAAGTACAAAGTCTTCTTGCATAGATATTACCTCAAATTAGGTATTTTTTTCTGAGGATTTCATGCCGGTTCGGAGGGTGTGCTGCAAATTTTTGGCTCTTTCAAGGCTTGTTATGATGAGTCTCCATGGCAACGAAAGACTTGTTTACAATCTGGATCAACTGATTAACCTCTCCCAAATCAGGATGATCAGCGAAACAACACATCAAATCCCGATGGAGTTGAAAAGAAAGAGAAGAGGATGCAGAGCGGGAGTCAGAGAGCGAAGAAAGCGATGGAGATTTAAACCATTTCTCCCGACTGTCGTCATGGGTAACCTGAGGTCGCTAGCTAACAAAACGGACGAGCTCGAGATGCTAACAAGGTCCCAGAAAGAATACAGAGAGTGCAGTATTATGTGTTTTACCGAGACATGGCTGCATGAACACATCCCAGACTGTCACGGTGTGTTCAGACCAAACACGTTTTGAGCATCAAGAGCGGCAGGTTTCCATGTAAAGTCTATGTGGAGGCGCGGCAAGGGGGCGTCGAGCTTTCTCGTGTCGCGTTTTGAGCGTCGGCGTTCTGCGCAGAACGCCAGAGATGGAAAATATGAACTTTGGCTGATTGACGCGGGGCGTCAACCAATCAGAGCGATCAGCTGGCAGCTCCTGGAGGATTTCCATGGTGAACCCAGACACGGGGTTGAGATGCTCATGAAGCAGCCACTGGATTTGTGAAAATGCATCTAAACAAGTCATAATGATCCTCAACGCTGCAGTTCTCTCCACAAACAAGAGCTGCAGGCTGTTTGCAGAAACTCTGCTGTCCTAACAGCCCTAACTGACCCTGTCAGAGTTGCCAGTTCTGGCTGATTTCAGCTGCACCGAACTTAGGCATTATTGCATTTTCACCATATACTGTTGCATAAGAATGGCATTATTCCGTGTAGTATTTAGGATAACCATTCCTTGTTAAACAGCTGAATATTATTTGGGAATGTAGCAGGATACGTAGCCTGGCAACGCTTTGTTTGGGGGGTGGCTTCTCTCTGCTGAGTGCGGCTCTTGTTGCATTAACAGTTACAGGACATGGAACTGTTAGCTGTGAGCTTCCGTCCATATTATTTACCCAGAGAGTTTACCTGTGTTATTCTGGTAGCGGTTTATATAATACCTGGTACCGCACCAGACACAGCCTGTGACGTCATCAGCTCCGTCGTTGCTCGGCTACAAACACAGCATCCAAACTCATTCATGGCGATCTCCGGAGACTTCAACAACGTCTCCCTCTCTGCAACTCTACCAACATTCCAGCAGTTTGTCAGCTGCTCCACCAGAGAAAATAAGATCTTGGACTTATTTTATGCAAATATGAACAATGGATCCAGTTGTTCTGCCCTGCCTCCTTTAGGAAGATCTGACCATAATCTGGTTCTTCTCACCTCCACCTACAAGCCCATCGTTCAGCAGCAACCAGTCAGATAGCCTACACACACACACACACAGATAGCCTACACATGGGCTTCAGCTGGCTCAGCAGGTCGTCCCGGCTCCACCTCACGCTGTCATGGCGGTCGGACACGGCGCAGAGCAGAGGACTGCATTTCCCAGAATCCTCCAGCGACGGCACGTTCAGGTAGTGGACCAGAACGATGTCCGGGTTCTGCAGAGACACAGGAGCATTGATCAGACCTGGTACCGATGAGACCTGGACCCAATCACACCTGGACCCAATCACACCTGGTCCCTATCACACCTGGTACCAAATCACACCTGGTACCAAATCACACCTGATACCAAATCACACCTGGACCCAATCACACCTGGACCCTATCACACCTGGACCCTATCACACCTGGTACCAAATAAGACATGGACCCAATCACACCTGGTACCAAATCACACCTGGTACCAAATCACACCTGGACCCAATCACACCTGGACCCAATCACACCTGGTACCAAATAACAGCTGGACCCAATCACACCTGGACCCAATCACACCTGGACCCTATCACACCTGGTACCAAATAACAGCTGGACCCTATCACAGCTGGACCCTATCACACCTGGTACCAAATAACAGCTGGTACCAAATCAGACCTGGACCCAATCAGACCTGGTAGCAATCAGACCTGGACCCAATAACACCTAGTACCGACCAGACCTGGACCCGATCACACCCAATGAAACTCGGACCCAATCAGACCTGGACCCTATCAGACTTTGTAGCAATCAGACCTGGATCCAGTCCCGGGACTGATCCCAGGACCTGGACCTGGTCTTGAGACTGACTGATCCCAGGACCTGGACCTGTGGATGGTTACCTGAGCGGTTTCTTAGTCCTGAAACTTCAGCTTTTATCGCTTCGACACAACTTTTTAAAGTCAGACCTGCATTTTTAGCAACATTTACAACTCGATGGTGGAAAAACACGAGCGGTCTGACAGCCGGACGAGCCGGAACCCGCCGGAATCTTCCACAAGACTCCCAGTCCAGACCCCCAATCCAGACCCCAAGACCAGACCCCCTAACCAGATGTTGGACCCTTCAGTCCTGTCTCCTGGTTGGTGGAGGTAATAATTAATGAACCAATCAGGTGCAGCATTTCTGCAGGACAACGTGTGTGTGTGTGTGTGTGTGTGTGAGCGTATCAGCTGACCTGCAGCAGCCAATAGCATCGTCTGTGGAATGTTGGCACGATGGAGGAATGGACGTAGCAGCCATAGAGACACTGAAAGGAGAAAAGGATCATGCCTGAAACACGTATGTAAACACAGCTCTGAAGGTAATCAAACCGATCAATGTTCCTGCCGATCAGCAGCAGAGTGGGACACACCTCCATGCCCTGGACCTTCAGCTTCATGTGGTCCTCTCTGGTGGTCTTCCCATCCTTCCTTTTCTTCCAGCAGTAGCCATCCTTCCTGTACTTCACCTTCTTCCTGTTGTAGAGGACGATGCTGCCGTTCTTCGGCCTGCAGAGAGACGACAGCGTCAGAACTCACCCTGAGCGCCGTCTGCCAGGCGGCTGCAGACGTCTACCTGGTTTTCAGGGTGCAGGACAGCCACTCCTCGTGTCTGTCGAAGGACACCAGGTAGGAGGCGATCTCCTGGAAAGACAAGGACAGGCGTCAAACTACTAGGACCAGGTTCAGGGCTGGCAGGGCGAACAGCTGATTGGACACAGGGATGAGGTCCGCTGGGTCAGGTGTGTGTTACCTCGTTAGTGTTCCACCTGAGACGCTCGTTAGGCAGACTGGACGAGCGGGGCAGACAGTCTAGCAGCTTGTTGGGGACAAACACCTTTCTCTGGCCTTTGTTGTCTAAAAGCACACAGTTACTGGTCAGAACCGGTCCACAGGGTTGGTACCGTTCCACAGGGTTGGTACCGGTCCAAAGGGTCAGTACCGTTCCACAGGGTCGGTACTGGTCCAAAGGGTCAGTACATGAAGCAACCACCAGAAACCATGCCGTTACCATGGTAACAGCTGTGAGCGCACCATGGTGATGTCTGAACGGTGGATGAGACTAACCTGTCTCCGTGGAAACCATCTCCTTGTTGCTCATGGTGACGGGTCCATGCAGGATGAGTCTCACAGAGCGCACGGCCACCTGCACAGCCCCGCTGCACACACAGTTTGATCAATGTAGGAACACATGTCCTTCACCAACTACTAGTTGCCTAGCAACAGCTGAATTTGAAGCCACTTTAAATGGAGAGTCTGTAAATGACGCTGTACATCCTTCTGACAACTGATAAACACAGTTTCACACATTTAAACATAAAAACACAAACTGGATGTTAGAATCGGAATAAAAACACAAACTGGATGTTAGTTTAAACATTTAGCAGAATGGTGGGTCCTTGCTCCATGAATCTGAATAAAAACAAAATTTTTTGGAATAAATAACCTAAAACACGTCAGAAAGGTATATAAACCATGTTCTTTTCGATTTTTACACTCAGACACTGCTTTAATGTTGTCGTTCTGCTGCTACACACATACATAGAGAATATCCTCCAGGAAGCCGGTCTCAGACCGCGGACTCGCCTGGCTGCTTCGGCCGCCTCTAGGAGCCTCACTCCCGGCTGTGGGGCTGAAGCTGCTCCCGGTCTGCTTAGCTAACCGCTTCTGAGCTTCGTCACATTATAAAAAAGTCAGCAGCCGGTCTCCCAGCCGCAGCTTCTCGCTGTCAGACCACAGGACAACATGCAGGAGGAAGAGGCTAAAGTTTGGCCTAGAAGGAGTTGGTCCAGCCGGGACCTGAGCTCCGGAGAGCGGGGATTAAACCGCCCGGAGAGCCGGGCAGCGGGGCTGTCGCTCCGGGTTAAAGCCTGCTAACCCACACCAGCCAGCCGCTGCTGGTCCCACACAGACCCGCGCTAAACCAGGCGGTGAAAACAGCAGCGGAGCGGCCCGAGAGGGAGTCTCCTCCAGCTAAAGCAGGCTGTTAAAGCTCCATTACCTTCCGCCTTCTGCAAAGCCGCCATGTTATCCTGCTCTGACGTCACCGCGTAGCAACGCGGAGTGGCGCGTGCGAGGGGCGGAGCTCAGGTGGAGGGTCGTCACAGGTAAGCGTTCATGTTTAACCATTACATGGGAAAAATGCATGTTATAAATACAGCCAATTCAATTCAGTTCAATTCAAACATACAACTGATGCATTAAAAAGAAAACCAGGCTAGAATAACTATGTAATTAAAAATAAACAATAATCACAACTTTTCATAGAAATCATAAAAAAAAACAAAATTCCGGGCTTTATTCAGCTTTCTCATTGCAAAGAAGATTGATATAATCTGATCGAATTGATTAAACAGGCTCAGGTCTGTAGAAACCAAACATAAGACAGAGAAAAACACACATGCACATGAAATCACTAAAAGATCATCAAGGCAATGAAAAAGCCCAGAAACATTCCAGTCAGGACGAGCACCACCTCTGCAGGATGAGGCTGTTTGTGGATCCGTCCAGACGTTGCAGAAACGTCCACATCACTGCTGTGGGGACAGACACCCAACTGGCAGGAACATGAATTCACTGCAGTCTGTAACTTGTAGCCTTGCACGCTGCCTGACGCCATGGGTCCAGATATGGGTCAGATGCAACCTTATTGTCTTATTTAAAACCATCCAACATGTTGAGACGACCATAAGAAGGTGGGAAACGTCCTGGTTTCAGCACCAGGTCCTGGTTTCAGCACCAGCAGAGTGAAACGCACCACTTCCTTCTCTGTGTCTGGATGAAACCACTTTTAATAAAGCTGGGGATTTCATTCAGAGGAAAGATTTGAGATGCATCGTCCAAACTCTGAGTAAACAACTGTCCAGACTGACTGCAGTCACATTTTCATGCCACACACGCAACACTTCTTACCTGGACCAGCATCACACCTAAAACCTCAGAGGTCTGCAGGTCCAGTCTGGGTTTTAGGACTATTTGTGTTTGTTCAACTCAACTTATGGGGGATGTTAGTCCTGCAATTTGTAAAGTCCTACAGGCTGTAAAGTCAATTCAATTCAATTCAACTTTATTTATATAGCGTCAAATCACGGCAATGCCATCTCAAGACGCTTTACAGACAGAGGGGAAAACATAATGAAGGCCAATTCATAACAGCCTATATAAGGAAACCAACAGATTGAGTTGAGTCCAACTCAATCTCCCATCCTGAGCAAGCACACTGGCAACAGTGGGAAGGAAAAAACTCCCTTTTAACAGGAAGGAAACCTCCGGCAGAACCCGGCTCAGGACAGGCAGCCATCTGCCTCTGCTGTGTGGGGGGAAGAGGACAGAAAGACAACAGACAACAGGAACTGCTACTCCCGGCCAGGGAGACCTGCTGAGACAGGAGACATACATGCTAATGATGCAACACTGTTAGGGGGGAGGGGGGGATAAAAGAGAGAGATAAAGAGAAAGAAGCTCATTGTATCAGGAAATGTCCCTCAGCAGTCTAAACCTATAGCAGCATAACTAAGGGATGCTAACCATCCCTAGCTGTAGGACTTATCAAAAAGATAAGTCTTCAGCCTAGTCTTAAAGGTGGGGAGGGTGTCTGCTTCCCTAACACTAACTGGGAGCTTATTCCATAAGAGAGGGGCCTGATAACCAAAGGCTCTGCCTCCTGCTCGGCTCTTTGAGACTCTAGGAACCACAAGTAAGCCTGCAGTCTGCGAACGAAGTACTCTACTTGGTATATAAGGAACTATGAGGTCTTTGATATATAGTGGTGCCTGGTTGTGGAGGGCTTTATATGTAAGGAGAAGGATTTTAAATTCTATTCTAGATTCAACAGGCAGCCAATGAAGAGAGGCTAAAACTGGAGAAATATTATCTCTCCTGCTGGTTCTGGTCAGGACTAGCTGCAGAATTCTGGATCAGCTGAAGGCTTTTCAGGGCATATTTAGGACAGCCCAGTAATAGAGAGTTACAGTAATCTAGTCTCGAAGTAACAAAAGCGTGAACCAGTTTTTCTGCATCACTCTGAGACAGAATGTCCCTAATTTTGGCTATATTACGTAAATGAAAGAAGGCTGTTTTAGTAACCTGCTTAATATGTGGGCCAAAGGACAGGTCAGGGTCAAATATTACTCCAAGGTTTCTCACTGTAGCACTGGAAGCTAAAGTAATGCCATCCAGGTTCATTACAAAACCGGAAAATTTAGCTCTGAGTTTTTCAGATCCAACGAGAATTACTTCAGTCTTATCTGAGTTTAAGAGGAGAAAATTTCTAGACATCCAAGTCTTTATGTCTATGAGACAATTTTGTAGCCTATTGGGCTGATTTGTTTCATCTGGTTTAAAGGATAAGTATATCTGAGTATCATCTGCATAACAATGAAAGTTTATTCCATGCTGTCTAATAATTTTGCCTAAAGGGAGCATATATAGCGTGAAGAGTATTGGTCCAAGTACAGAACCTTGAGGAACTCCATGACTTACTGTAGTTTGTGAGGAGGACTTGTCATTTACATGAACAAACTGAAGTCTATCAGATAAATATGATTTAAACCAGCTTAACGCTGTACCTGTAATTCCAATCACCTGTTCTAGTCTCTGTAACAGAATGTTATGATCGACTGTATCAAATGCAGCACTAAGATCAAGCAAGATAAGTACGGACACAAGTCCTTTGTCTGAGGCCATAAGAAGGTCATTAGTAACTTTCACCAATTCCATCTCAGTGCTATGATGAGCTCTAAATCCTGACTGAAACTCTTCAAATAAGTTATTTCTGCTCAGGTGGGCATGTAGCTGAGCTGAAACTATTTTCTCCAGAATTTTGGACATAAACGGGAGGTTAGATATAGGTCTATAATTTGCTATCACCTCTGGATCCAGAGATTGCTTTTTAAGTAAAGGCTTGATTACAGCAGTTTTAAATGATTGTGGTACATATCCTGTCACTAAAGACATATTGATAAGATTTAGTAGTGCTGTATTAATTAAAGGGAAAATGTCCTTAAAGAGGCTCGTTGGGAGAGGGTCTAAGATACAGGTGGATGGTTTAGATGAAGCTATTATTTTAGTTAATTCAGAGGGTTGGACAGGACAGAAACTATTTAGACACAAGTCAGATCCTGGTTCTAAGGATGCTTCGGAGACCACAACAGGCTCAACATTATAGGTAGAAGGAAGAGTATTGTGGATTTGATCTCTAATAGTGTCAATTTTATTCCTGAAAAAATACATGAAATCATCACAGCTAAGTGAGAAAGGAATACATGGCTCCACAGCGCTCCGGCTCCTAGTAAGCCTAGCTACAGTGCTGAAAAGAAACCGAGGGTTGTTTTTGTTTTCCTCTATCAATGATGAATAATAAGCTGTTCTTGCCGTACGTAAGGCTTTTTTTTATATACAATTATAACTCTCTTTCCAGGTTAAGCGAGACTCCTCTAGTCCTGATGAACGCCATCTGTTTTCCAAACGCCTTGACGCCTGTTTTAGAGCTCGAAGCTGGGAATTAAACCAGGGAGCCTTCATAATCTTACCTAATTTCTTCTTCTTTAGGGGAGCAACATTATCCAAGGTTGTACGCATTGAAGCTGTTATAGTATCAGCATGTTGATCAATCTGAGCAGGAGTAAGGCTTAAAGGGGGACTCTCAGTCATGCTAACACATGCTAGAGGGGAAAAAATGGATTCAATTGATTGTTTAAATTTTGTAATAATATCGTCGGATAAATATCTACGATAGTAGAATTTATTTTTGGTCAGTGAGTAATCAAATAAAGTGAATTCAAAGGTTAATAAGAAGTGATCGGACAAGACAGGGTTTTGAGGAAATACTTTGAGCTTATCAGTCTCAATACCAGATGTTAGAACCAGATCAAGAGTATGACCATGAGAGTGAGTGGCTCCATGGACATTTAGTGAAAACCCAATTGAGTTTAGAATAGAGCTAAAGGAAATGTTTAAACTATCATTTTCATCGTCAACATGAATATTAAAATCACCTAGTACAATTACTTTATCAGTAGTCAGCACTAACTCAGACAAGAGATCAGAGAATTCGGTCAGAAACTCGGAGTAAGGTCCAGGTGGGCGATACACTAATGCTAAAAGGAGCGGTTTCTCTCAATTCCATTTTGGATGAGATAAATTTAATGTCAGGAATTCAAAGGATTTATAGTTAGTTTTGTGCTTAGGATTAATTAAAAATTCTGACTTAAAGATAGCTGCAACACCTCCTCCTCTGCCTGTAGTTCTAGGAATGTGAAAGTTTAAAGTTAGCTGGCGTAGCTTCATTAATACTAACATAATCCTCTTGCTGTAACCAGGTTTCCGTAAGACAGAATAAATCAATGTGGTGATCACCTATCAAGTCATTGACTAATAAAGACTTATTTGGGAGGGATCTAACATTCAGTAGGCCACACTTTATTGTCTTATTTTCAGATTTTATTAGATCCATTGTTTTTATTTTTATGAAGTTTTCACGATTAACCCCAGAAGTGTTTTTGTGTTGTTTAATTCTTACTGCTGGGAAGTTGTATAAGGTCGGAATGGGGTTTTGGGTGGGCGGCGGCAGGTGGGAAGCTGCAGAAAAGTGTGTAGGACTACAATTCTGCCTCCTGGTCCCAACCCTGAGTTGTCAATTTAGCTGACTAATAAAAGAGTCCATATTGCTAGATAAGAGAGCGGCTCCATCCAACGTGGGATGGATGCCATCTCTCCTAATAAGACCAGGCTTTCCCCAAAAAGCGCTCCAGTTATCTATAAAACCCACGTTGTTATCGGGACACCACCTAGACAACCAGCGGTTGAAGGATGACATGCGGCTAAACATGTCATCGCTGATTAAATTTGGCAAGGGACCAGGGAAAACTACGGAGTCCGACATGCTCTTGGCAAAGTTACACACCGAAGCAACATTAATTTTAGTGACCTCCGATTGGCGTAACCGGGTGTCGTTACCGCCGACGTGAATTACAATCTTACGGTATTTACGTTTAGCCTTAGCCAGCAGTTTCAAATACGATTCGACGTGGCCCGCTCTGGCCCCAGGAATGCATTTGACTATGGTCCCCGGTGTCTCTAGAGCCACGTTTCTGACTATGGAACTACCTATAATCAGGGTTTCTGCCTCAGCGGGTGTGTCGCCGAAGGGGGAAAATCTGTTAGAAACGTGAACAGGTCGGTGGTGGCCAGTGGGTTTTGGTTTGGGGCTACGCTTCCGCCTGACCGTCGTCCAGCCCGCCTCGGCTCCCGGCTGCGCGGGAACTGCTGAGGGACGGCTAGGTGGGCTAGCTGCCCTGGCTGGTAGCTCCGCACTGGCTAATGGGGGCTTGGTGACTAACTGCTTCCCTAACTGAGTGCGGAGCTGGGCTTCTAACTCACAGAGCCTCGCCTCCAAAGCTGCCAAGCTGCTACACTTAATACACCTACCGTTATCACTAAAGGAGGCGGAGGAGTAGCTAAACATCAGACACACCGAGCAAGAAAAGGCAGGGGACCGGGGTGTGGGAAGAGAGCTAGCAGCCATGCTAAAACCGAGTGCTTGAGCTGTTTAAGTCAGTAAACAGAAAGCCAAAGATCCCAAAAATAAATGCAATATATAGAACAGTGGTTTGGGAAGATATTGTGCGCTAAAGTGAGTGGTTGGTTAACAACAGATAGAAGTTAGAAAGAAGTTAAAGGAGCCAACGGCTCGTAGCAATCCGCAGTGACACACGCTAGGCAAACAGGAAATGACACAATACGTTACCGCAACGTCAGCGCATCAGCCTCAAAGTCCTGCATTCTGTAAAGTCCTACAGCCTCAAAGTCCTGCATTCTGTAAAGTCCTACAGCCTCAAAGTCCTGCATTCTGTAAAGTCCTACAGCCTCAAAGTCCTGCATTCTGTAAAGTCCTGCAGTCTGTAAAGTCCTGCGGCCTGTAAAGTCCTACAGTCTGTAAAGTCCAGCAGCCTGTAAAGTCCTGCAGTCTGTAAAGTCCTGCGGCCTGTAAAGTCCTACAGTCTGTAAAGTCCAGCAGCCTGTAAAGTCCAGCAGTCTGTAAAGTCCAGCGGCCTGTAAAGTCCTGCAGCCTGTAAAGTCCTACAGTCTGTAAAGTCCTACAGTCTGTAAAGTCCTACAGTCTGTAAAGTCCAGCAGCCTGTAAAGTCCTGCAGCCTGTAAAGTCCTACAGTCTGTAAAGTCCTGCAGCCTGTAAAGTCCTACAGTCTGTAAAGTCCTACAGTCTGTAAAGTCCAGCAGCCTGTAAAGTCCTACAGCCTGTAAAGTCCAGCAGCCTGTAAAGTCCTACAGCCTGTAAAGTCCAGCAGCCTGTAAAGTCCTGCAGCCTGTAAAGTCCAGCAGCCTGTAAAGTCCAGCAGCCTGTAAAGTCCTGCGGCCTGTAAAGTCCTACAGTCTGTAAAGTCCAGCAGCCTGTAAAGTCCTGCAGTCTGTAAAGTCCAGCAGCCTGTAAAGTCCAGCAGCCTGTAAAGTCCAGCAGTCTGTAAAGTCCAGCAGCCTGTAAAGTCCAGCAGTCTGTAAAGTCCTGCAGTCTGTAAAGTCCAGCGGCCTGTAAAGTCCTGCAGCCTGTAAAGTCTTACATTCTGTAAAGTCCAGCAGCCTGTAAAGTCCTACAGCCTGTAAAGTCCTGCGGTCTGTAAAGTCCTAGTCTGTAAAGTCCTGCGGTCTGTAAAGTCCTACAGCCTGTAAAGTCCTACAGTCTGTAAAGTCCTACAGCCTGTAAAGTCCTGCAGTCTGTAAAGTCCTACAGTCTGTAAAGTCCTACAGCCTGTAAAGTCCTACAGTCTGTAAAGTCCTACAGCCTGTAAAGTCCTGCAGCCTGTAAAGTCCTACAGCCTGTAAAGTCCTGCAGTCTGTAAAGTCCAGCAGCCTGTAAAGTCCTACAGTCTGTAAAGTCCAGCAGCCTGTAAAGTCCTGCGGTCTGTAAAGTCCTACAGTCTGTAAAGTCCAGCAGCCTGTAAAGTCCTACAGTCTGTAAAGTCCAGCGGCCTGTAAAGTCCAGCAGCATGTAACGTCGAGTGTGATGACTGAGTCAGATGTGCTGGAGCAGGGACAACCTGGGTTCAAGCCTTCATCCTGACGATGAGGACGGCTACTCTGTGAACAGAAAGACACTCGGAGTCCAGTAGAGAAAATATCGCAGGTTTATTTGTATAAAAGTGGAGCGGGTCGTCCAGCAGCAAACCATCTCTCTTCATTTTAAACAAATATAGGACCGGACCTGGGACCAAATCCAAGACCGGGTCTGGGACCAAATCCAGGACTGGGTCTGGGACCAAATCCAGGACCGTGTCTGGGACCAAATCCAGGTCCGGACCTGGGTCTGGGACCAAAACCAGGTCTGTGTCTGAAACCAAAACAAGGTCTAGGTCTGAAACCAAAACCAGGTCTGTGTCTGAAACCAAAACAAGGTCTAGGTCTGAAACCAAAACCAGGTCTGTGTCTGAAACCAAAACCAGGTCTGTGTCTGAAACCAAAACCAGGTCTGTGTCTGAAACCAAAACCAGGTCTGTGTCTGAAACCAAAACCAGGTCTAGGTCTGAAACCAAAACCAGGTCTGTGTCTGAAACCAAAACAAGGTCTAGGTCTGAAACCAAAACCAGGTCTGTGTCTGAAACCAAAACAAGGTCTAGGTCTGAAACCAAAACCAGGTCTGTGTCTGAAACCAAAACCAGGTCTGTGTCTGAAACCAAAACCAGGTCTGTGTCTGAAACCAAAACCAGGTCTGTGTCTGAAACCAAAACCAGGTCTGTGTCTGAAACCAAAACCAGGTCTAGGTCTGAAACCAAAACCAGGTCTAGGTCTGAAACCAAAACCAGGTCTGTGTCTGAAACCAAAACCAGGTCTGTGTCTGAAACCAAAACCAGGTCTGTGTCTGAAACCAAAACCAGGTCTGTGTCTGAAACCAAAACCAGGTCTAGGTCTGAAACCAAAACAAGGTCTAGGTCTGAAACCAAAACAAGGTCTAGGTCTGAAACCAAAACCAGGTCTGTGTCTGAAACCAAAACCAGGTCTGTGTCTGAAACCAAAACAAGGTCTAGGTCTGGGACAAAAACCAGGTCCGGGTCTAGACCAGGACCGGGTCTGGGACCGAAACCAGGTTTGGGTCGAGGAGGAAAACCAGGACCGGGTCTGGGCCCTGTCTGCCGTTCGGAGCTTGGGAACAGAAACCATCTGAGTTTACGGTGGGTTCAGATGAAACTGGTTCCGACCGGATTCTACCGCAGCAGCTTTAATCCCAGGTGTCCAGGAAATGAACATTTATTATGCCAGAAAGCTGCTGTTGGTGCAACGCCAGAGGCGCTCACAGGCATTCAGCTGAGCACTGTCATCCCTTCAGCAGATCCTCCTCATCAATAACTTTTATTAATCATCACAAAGTGTCTGAAGCTCAGAATTTTCTGGACTTCTGCTCCACTAGCCCAAGCCTGAAGAGCAGCTGGACGACCCGAGGAGGGGGGGTTAAGACTTCATCTGAACACAGCATATTCATCAATAATTAATAAACAATATCTGATCAGTGATCAGCTTCATAAAATAAGTAAAAAAACAAAAACAGAGTTACAGAAGGAAGTAAAACCAGTTCAGACTCCACAGGAATAGTGTGTGTACGTGTTCATGTCTTTCTGTGTTTGTGGGGACCAGATGGATTCGCACACACATTGTTTGGGGGGGGGGGGGGGGGGGGGTTGACGGGTTCAGGTTGGCATCTGGAGGTGGTTCAAGTGAGCAAACATTGTACGTTATGGTTCCCAAAAGCAAGAAAGACCTGCATATGTGTGTGTGTGTGTATAGAGTGGTGGGTGGGGTCATGAGGCAACGCCCCACCCCCCAACATGACACGGCTCAGCTCCGGGGGTCAGAGGTCATCACATGCCCTGTCTGATGCTCTGGATGATCTGGAAAATTGCTGCAAAAAAACAGAGAAGGTCATGTGGCAGCCGAAGGAGATGTCAACAACATGTAAATGACATGTCAACAACATGTAAACAATATGTAAATGACATGTCAACAACATGTAAACAATATGTAAATGACATGTCAACAACATGTAAACAATATGTAAATGACATGTCAACAACATGTAAACAATATGTAAATGACATGTCAACAACATGTAAACAATATGTAAATGACATGTCAACAACATTTAAATGGCATGTAAACGACATGTCAACAACATGTAAACGACATTTAAAAATGTAAATGACATGTCAGCAACATGTAAATGGCATGTAAACGACATGTCAACAACATGTAAACTATGTAAATGACATGTCAACAACATGTAAATGGCATGTAAACGACATGTCAACAACATGTAAACGACACATCAACAACATAAAAATGACATGCCAACAACATGTAAACGACATTTAAAAATGTAAATGACATGTCAACAACATGTAAACTATATGTAAAAAACATGTAAACAACGCATAAACATGTAAACAACATGTAAACAACATGCAAACAACATGTAAACGCATAAACGACATGTAAACAACATGTTAACGGCATGTAAACAACACGTAAACAATGTGTAAACAACGCGTAAACAACATGTAAACGACATGTTACCAACCTGTAAACGACAGGTTACCAACATGTAAACGACATGTAAACAACATGTTAACGACATGTAAACAACACGTAAACGACATGTTACTAGGGCTGCAACGATTACTCGGGTAACTCGAGAAACTCAAGTACAAAAATTGATCGAGGCAAATTATTTACCTCGAGGCTCCGTTTAATATCACGTGGTGAAATATTTTCATTTATGGATCATTGCGGCGTTCTCAGACCACTGCGCTGTTCGGAGGGACTACATCACTGTTTCAGTAAACATATAAAATATTTAGACATTTATAAAATATATAAAAACAGAATCTGTCGCCTACGGTGTGTCTGTACAGTATGACTGTTTTGCGTAGCCTCTGTTCCTGCAGCAAACTTTTATTCCGTATTAAACAGACACAGTTTTAACAGGCGTGCCGTCCACCAAGATATCGGCTAGTTCTTAGATACTTTGGACAAGTCAGACTTTTTACAAGTCAGTCCTCCTTTCTCCGGGAATTCTTTTAATCTTTTAAAAGGCAGGAATTTGCGACCGGTTGAGAATTTATTCTCCACACATTGAATGCGTGCACAAACATGTTGGCACACTTTAAAATATGATACTTTTAAAACATTTTAAAAGTATCACATTTTAAAACATTTTCCTCATGCATTATGTAGTACCAACACATGCAACAGCTTCAGAAATATACATTTATAGATTTACTTTGGTTGAGTTTCTAGTATTTCTTTTACAAATTATATATACATATATATATATATATATATATATATATATATATATATATATATATATATATATATATATATATATATACCAGCATCTTACCAACATGATACCAACATGAAAATGACGTTACCAACATGTAAACGACACGTTACCAACATGGAAACGATATGTTACCAACTTGTTACCAACATGTAAACGACATGTTGCCAACATGTAAACGACATGTAAACATGTTACAAACATGTAAACGACATGTTACCAACATGTAAACGACATGTAAACATGTTACCAACATGTAAACAACGTTACCAACATGTAAACGACATGTTACCAACATGGAAACGATATGTTACCAACTTGTTACCAACATGTAAACGACATGTTACCAACATGTAAACGACATGTTACCAACATGTAAACGACATGTAAACATGTTACCAACATGTAAACGACATGTTACCAACATGTAAACGACATGTAAACATGTTACCAACATGTAAACAACGTTACCAACATGTAAACGACATGTTACCAACATGGAAACGATATGTTACCAACTTGTTACCAACATGTAAACGACATGTTACCAACATGTAAACGACATGTAAACATGTTACCAACATGTAAACGACATGTTACCAACATGTAAACGACATGTAAACATGTTACCAACATGTAAACGACATGTTACCAACATGTAAACGACATGTAAACAACGTTACCAACATGTAAACGACATGTTACCAACATGGAAACAATATGTTACCAACTTGTTACAAACATGTAAACGACATGTAAACAACATGTTACCAACATGTAAACGACATGTAAACAACATGTTACCAACATGTAAACGTTACCAACATGTAAACGACATGTTACCAATATGATACCAACATGTAAACGACATGTTATCAACATGTAAATGACATGTTACCAAAATGATACCAACATGTAAACATGTTAACATGATACCAACATGTAAATAACATGTAAACAACATGTTACCAACATGTAAACAACGTTACCAACATGTAAATGACATGTTACCAATATGATACTTAACATGTAAACAGACTGCTTTACTCCGTCACTGAATCTCTGAAAACCTGGCTTCCTCGTCTCCAAGTTCCACTGTTTCTATTGGTTTATCCTGAGAAATTACCCGTTTCAGTCAGAACCAGGTCCATTTCAGTGTGAACGAGGTCCGTTTCAGTCAGAACTAACCCGTTTCAGTGTGAATCAGGTCCGTCTCAGTCAGAACCAACACGTTTCAATGGGAACCAGGTCACACCTGTTCTGTCTCCATTTCGTTTAAAAGGAAAAAGTCTTTACTTCTTTCTTAGCACGTCTAAAACTTCGTTAACACAAGTCCTGGAACACTGAACCGGTTTCTGGATTGGGTCCTGAAGGGACCAGTCGGGTTTCTGCAACATGGAAATGATGTTGGTGCGTCGCCCGTCAAAATAAAAGCCTGCAGAATTCTGTTTTCCAGATGTAACAAATGTGTGGTTTTTATGCAGGATGAACAAGCAGCCTGGTTCGTCCATGTGAAATGTCTCCATGTTCCATGTGTTCCATTTTCCGGCTTTCTCCCTGCTTCCATCAGCTGAAAACCAGTAGGAAACCAGCCGGAAACCAACTGGAAACCAGCCGAAAACCAGCCGGAAACCAACTGGAAACCAGCCGGAAACCAACTGGAAACCAGCTGGAAACCAACTTGAAACCAGTCGGAAACCAGCTGGAAACCAACTGGAAACCAACTGGAAACCAGCCGCAAACCAACTTGAAACCAGCCGGAAACCAACTGGAAACCAGCCGGAAACCAACTGGAAACCAACTGGAAACCAGCCGGAAACCAACTGGAAACCAGCTGGAAATCAACAGGAAACCAACTGGAAACCAGCTGGAAATCAACTAGAAACCAGCTGGAAACCAGCCGGAAACCAGCTGGAAACCAGCCAGAAACCAACTGGAAACCAGCCAGAAACCAACTGGAAACCAGCTGGAAATCAACTGGAAACCAACTGGAAACCAGCTGGAAACCAGCTGGAAACCAGCTGGAAACCAGCCGGAAACCAACTAGAAACCAGCTGGAAACCAGCCGGAAACCAGCTGGAAACCAGCCGGAAACCAACTGGAAACCAGCTGGAAATCAACTGGAAACCAACTGGAAACCAGCTGGAAACCAGCCGGAAACCAACTGGAAACCAGCTGGAAACCAGCTGAAAACCAGCCGGAAACCAACTGGAAACCAGCCGGAAACCAGCTGGAAACCAGCCGGAAACCAACTGGAAACCAGCTGGAAATCAACTGGAAACCAACTGGAAACCAGCTGGAAACCAGCCGGAAACCAGCCGGAAACCAACTGGAAACCAGCTGGAAACCAACTGGAAACCAGCCGGAAACCAGCTGGAAATCAGCCCGAAACCAACTAGAAACCAGCTGGAAACCAGCCGGAAACCAGCTGAAAACCAGGCGGAAACCAACTGGAAACCAGCCGGAAACCAGCTGGAAACCAACTGGAAACCAGTCGGAAACCAACCGGAAACCAGCTGGAAACCAACTGGAAACCAACTGGAAACCAGCCGGAAATCAACTAGAAACCAGCTGGAAACCAGCCGGAAACCAACTGGAAACCAGCTGGAAATCAACTGGAAACCAGCTGGAAACCAGCCGGAAATCAACTAGAAACCAGCTGGAAACCAGCCGGAAACCAACTGGAAACCAGCTGGAAATCAACTGGAAACCAGCTGGAAACCAGCTGGAAACCAGCTGGAAATCAACTGGAAACCAGCTGGAAATCAACTGGAAACCATCTGGAAACCAACCGGAAACCAGCTGGAAACCAGCTGGAAATCAACTGGAAACCATCTGGAAACCAACTGGAAACCAGTCGGAAACCGACCGGAAACCAACCGGAAACCAGCTGGAAACCAACTGGAAACCAACTGGAAACCAGCCGGAAATCAACTAGAAACCAGCTGGAAACCAGCCGGAAACCAACTGGAAACCAGCTGGAAATCAACTGGAAACCAGCTGGAAACCAGCCGGAAATCAACTAGAAACCAGCTGGAAACCAGCCGGAAACCAACTGGAAACCAGCTGGAAATCAACTGGAAACCAGCTGGAAACCAGCTGGAAACCAACTGGAAACCAGCTGGAAATCAACTGGAAACCAGCTGGAAATCAACTGGAAACCATCTGGAAACCAACCGGAAACCAGCTGGAAACCAACTGAAAACCAGCTGGAAACCAACCGGAAACCATCTGGAAACCAACCGGAAACCAGCCGGAAACCAACTGGAAACCAGCTGGAAATCAACTGGAAACCAACTGGAAACCAGCCGGAAACCAGCTGGAAATCAGCCGGAAACCAACTAGAAACCAGCTGGAAACCAGCCGGAAACCAGCTGGAAACCAGCCGGAAACCAACTGGAAACCATCTGGAAATCAACTGGAAACCAACTGGAAACCAGCTGGAAACCAGCCGGAAACCAGCCGGAAACCAACTGGAAACCAGCTGGAAATCAACCGGAAACCATCTGGAAACCAACCGGAAACCAGCCGGAAACCAACTGGAAACCAGCTGGAAATCAACTGGAAACCAACTGGAAACCAGCCAGAAACCAGCTGGAAATCAGCCGGAAACCAACTAGAAACCAGCTGGAAACCAGCCGGAAACCAGCTGGAAACCATCTGGAAATCAACTGGAAACCAGCTGGAAACCAGCCGGAAACCAGCCGGAAACCAACTGGAAACCAGCTGGAAATCAACTGGAAACCAGCCGGAAACCAGCTGAAAACCAGCCGGAAACCAACTGGAAACCAGCCGGAAACCAGCTGGAAACCAGCCGGAAACCAACTGGAAACCAGCTGGAAATCAACTGGAAACCAACTGGAAACCAGCTGGAAACCAGCCAGAAACCAGCTGGAAATCAACTGGAAACCAGCCGGAAACCAGCTGAAAACCAGCCGGAAACCAACTGGAAACCAGCCGGAAACCAGCTGGAAACCAACTTGAAACCAGTCGGAAACCAACTGGAAACCAGCCGGAAATCAACTAGAAACCAACTGGAAACCAGCCGGAAACCAGCTGGAAACCAACTTGAAACCAGTCGGAAACCAACTGGAAACCAGCCGGAAATCAACTGGAAACCAGCCGGAAACCAACTGGAAACCAGCTGGAAATCAACTGGAAACCAGCTGGAAATCAACTGGAAACCAACTGGAAACCATCTGGAAACCAACCGGAAACCAGCTGGAAACCAACTGGAAACCAGCTGGAAACCAACTGGAAACCATCTGGAAACCAACCGGAAACCAGCTGGAAACCAACTGGAAACCATCTGGAAACCAGCCGGAAACCAGCTGGAAATCAACTGGAAACCAGCTGGAAATCAACTGGAAATCAGCTGGAAATCAACTGGAAACCAGCTGGAAATCAACTGGAAACCAACTGGAAACCAGCTGGAAACCAACAGAGCGTGCACTCGTGCTTTTCTCAGCTGTTGCAACCGTTAAATCTGGTACCACTGGTCGGTGACGTGTTTTCCGATCCCCATCACAGGCTGTGGGATTCAGTGACGAGTTCAGCAGAACCTCCTCAGAGATCAGAACCTGGAGAGAAGCTCACCTGATCCACAAACCACGAAGACGAAGAGTGCCAGCAGCCACGGACCCACTGGAGACTTGTCCTCGTTCACTGGTCGCTGGAAGAAAAACAGCATTTCTGAGCCGCAGTTTGGCCTGAATGTGGCGGTTCTACGGGTCAGATGTGCTACTAGACCCATTTCTGCCAGAACCGAGTCAACAGTATTCTGCTTCAGACAATCATCACTTCATCGGATTCATGGAGCAAAACTACACAAAACTTCCGCATTCGACCGTCAGGAGAAAAGTGTCAGGGTAAAAATGAAATAGATCCGACCATTGGTTCCCGTTTGTTCCGACACATTTCACCAGTCGCACCACTGCTTTCATCTTCTGAACATTTCACGCAGACTAAAATGTAATCAGAAATCTGTTTACTGAAATGTTAAATGAAATCTGTCACTTAAAGGGTGAAAAACATCAAACTATCCGTAAATGGTTTCCCAGTTGGACCTGTGTAAAATATTCACAGTAGTTTCATGCAGGGACGTTTTTGTCTTCAGGACCAAATGTGAGACTTAAACATAGAAACGTCACGACTCGTCTGGTGTTTATATTTATTTACGTTGTTTTTAAGTCACCGCACTCAACCTCTGACCGGGGCTTGATAAGCGATGACACGGAAATGTGGTTTATGGAATTTAATGTTTTTATTTTTGATAAAATCTGTGTGAACAAACAGGTTAAAACTTTCAGACAGAAGCTGTTTATAAATCTGTTTATTGATCTTTTTACACCCAGATGGAAGCAGGTCTCTCATTAAACATTCACTGACGAGAATTTAGCTTGATTACATCACGCTGACGTCAATCAGACGCCGTTGAATCAAGTTGACGTCAATCAGACGCCGTTACATCACGCTGATGTCAATCAGACGCCGTTACATCACGCTGACGTCAATCAGACACTGTTACATCAATCTGATGTCAATCAGATGCCGTTACATCGCGCTGACGTCAATCAGACGGCGTTACATCAATCAGACGCCGTTAAATCACGCTGACGTCAATCAGACGCCATTTAATCACGTTGACGTCAATCAGACGACGTTGCATCAATCTGACGTCAATCAGAAGTCGTTGAATCATGTTGATGTCAATCAGACGCTGTTACATCAATCCGATGTCAATCAGACGCTGTTACATCAATCCGATGTCAATCAGACGCCGTTCCATCAATCTGACAACAATCAGACACCGTTGAATCACGTTGACAACAATCAGACGCCGTTCCATCAATCTGATGTCAGACGCCGTTACATCACGCTGACAACAATCAGGCGCCCTTCCATCAATCTGACAACAATCAGACGCCGTTACATCAATCTGACAACAATCAGACGCCGTTCCATCAATCTGACAACAATCAGACGCCGTTACATCAATCTGACAACAATCAAACGATGTTACATTGCACTGACGTCAAAGTCCATTACATCAATCTGATGTCAGATGCCGTTACATCAATCTGACAACAATCAGACACCGTTACATCGCGCTGACGTCATTCAAACGACGTTACATCAATCTGACGTCAAACGCCATTACATCGCGGTGACATCAATCAGACACCGTTGCATCAATCTGACGTCAGACGCCTTTACATCAATCTGACGTCAATCAGACGACGTTGAATCACGTTGACATCAATCAGACGCGGTTACATCAATCTGATGTCAATCAGTCGCCGTTACATCACGCTGACATCAAACAGACGCCGTTAAATCACACTGACGTCAATCAGACGCCGTTACATCGCGCTGCTGTCAATCAGACGCCATTACATCGTGCTGACGTCAATCAGACGCCGTTACATCGCGCTGATGTCAATCAGACGCCATTACATCGTGCTGACGTCAATCAGACGCCGTTACATCGAGCTGACGTCAATCAGAAGCCATTACATCGTGCTGACGTCAATCAGACGCCGTTATATCGCGCTGATGTCAATCAGACGCCATTACATCGTGCTGACGTCAATCAGACGCCGTTACATCGAGCTGACGTCAATCAGAAGCCATTACATCGTGCTGACGTCAATCAGACGCCGTTATATCGCGCTGATGTCAATCAGACGCCATTACATCGTGCTGACGTCAATCAGACGCCGTTACATCGAGCTGACGTCAATCAGACGCCGTTACATCGAGCTGACGTCAATCAGACGCCTAACCGCGAATGCAACAGACGAACTAACTGTGAACACAACATCCGAACTAACCGTGAACACAATGCCCAGACTGACCGTGAACACCTCACTGCGACGTCCGGACGGACCGTGAACGCTTCATCGCGACGTCCGGACGGACCGTGAACGCCTCACTGCGACGTCCGGACGGACCGTGAACGCTTCATCGCGACGTCCGGACGGACCGTGAACACCTCACTGCGATATCCGGACGGACCGTGAACGCTTCATCGCGACGTCCGGACGGACCGTGAACACCTCACTGCGACGTCTGGACGGACCGTGAACGCTTCATCGCGACGTCCGGATGGACCGTGAACGCTTCATCGCGACGTCCGGACGGACCGTGAACACCTCACTGCGATATCCGGACGGACCGTGAACGCTTCATCGCGACGTCCGGACGGACCGTGAACACCTCACTGCGACGTCTGGACGGACCGTGAACGCTTCATCGCGACATCCGGACGGACCGTGAACGCCTCACTGCGACATCCGGACGGACCGTGAACACCTCACTGCGACGTCTGGACGGACCGTGAACGCTTCATCGCGACGTCCGGACGGACCGTGAACGCCTCACTGCGACATCCGGACGGACCGTGAACACCTCACTGCGACGTCTGGACGGACCGTGAACGCTTCATCGCGACGTCCGGACGGACCGTGAACGCCTCACTGCGACATCCGGACGGACCGTGAACACCTCACTGCGACGTCTGGACGGACCGTGAACGCCTCACTGCGATATCCGGACGGACCGTGAACGCCTCACTGCGATATCCGGACGGACCGTGAACGCCTCACTGCGACGTCTGGACGGACCGTGAACGCCTCACTGCGATATCCGGACGGACCGTGAACACCTCACTGCAACGTCTGGACGGACCGTGAACGCCTCACTGCGACGTCTGACCGGACCGTGAACGCCTCACTGCGATATCCGGACGGACCGTGAACACCTCACTGCGACATCCGGACGGACCGTGAACACCTCACTGCGACGTCTGGACGGACCGTGAACGCCTCACTGCGACATCCGGACGGACCGTGAACACCTCACTGCGACATCCGGACTGACCGTGAACGCCTCTGACGCATTTACTGACATTTTGTGTTAAAGTTTGTGTCTTTCTGTGTTTGGACCGTCAGGTTTTCCTGCCTGGTTCCGGCCGGATGAGACATGTAGGCATTCTGCTGGAAATGAGGGGAAAACGGAGACTTTGCTGCGGTTTGGGACAACAAAGAGGCGGAAGTTAACAGCTGCTAGCTGCAGGGTTCCGGGTCCAACCCGCAGCGCGAGCCGTCCAGCAGAACCAGAGCAGAACGCGCGGACACATGCATGCGGGGGACAGTACCGACGTCTTCTGGACGTGTCCCCGCTGTGTGATGGTCTTGCTGTGCCGCTCGTTCGCCACCTTCATCCGCTGCACCGCCGACATGTTGTGGGTTAATAACTGGACCGGACCGGTACCACCACGTCACGCGGACAAGGAGAGGGCCTTGGGTCGCGCCGGAGGAAACGTCCCGCGACAGGAGGGTCTCAGGCGGGTTTGTCTCCGCGATGCTGGGCACGTAGCGTCCGCAGGAGTGCGAGCCGTTAGCCGTTAGCTGAGGCTAACCCCCGTCACGTGACACGGGACGGTCCGATTCAAAATGGCTCCCTGCTGCCCTCCAGCGGCGCGGGAAAATTAGCTTTTATTTTATGCTGGGAAGTCAACAAGTAAAGAAATAAATGTAATTAATTCATAAATACAATAAAAAAATACAGACATAAAAGAACAAGAACCAATCCAGACACCATAAAAATATTTTTATATACTGTTGAAGTATTAAACTATTAAATTCCTCATAAAGACAGTGTATGGAACATACCAGAAAAATCACCTTGTCGTAGGAGGAATAAGTCAGCCAACAACAACCCTCTGGAGATTTTAACACATTACTATTGTCATAATTGTCCAAATTAAACAATTGTCTTGTAACTGTGTATTAAATGTAAATGTCCACACATGATGGGGCACAATCTGTTCCATCTCACACTATGTAAAATATTTTAACGTTAACATCAACATTATATAATCGTCTGCCTGACAGGCCTGGTGTTTTAACTGATATATTATACAAAGAACCTTTTCTTTTTTCTTTTTTTTTTTTTTTAGTTAATTCCACAGAATGTCTAGTTTGTTTTCAAACCGGAACCAACTGATTAATTGTAGAAATCTTCATTGAATCAATACATTTCATTTGTTGAGAAATAAATGAAATAGTCACTGATAATATTCTTCATGTCATCACTGGTTCCTTGGAGTCCCAGCTCTGGTGATTCGTTTTACTCTCTAAGTTGTCTTGCTTATGTAGAACCTTGCTAATGATTCATGTGTGCCATTGTTCAGGTAAACTCCGCCTGCGGTTAGAGACTTGATAACACCATCATCAGAGCCGAGGGAAATTCCTCTTGATTTTTAATGCAGCCTTTTCTCCATTAACACGTCTGCGTGGTAAACCCACGGTCGTCTCACACTCAGTGTCCTGATGGCTGGTTTGGAGCCCGGTCAGAGGTCAACAGTAGGATGGTCTTCTGGATCTTTTTCAGTCCACCATGGAGTCTCCACCTGATGGACCAGGAGGTCTTTTAGATCAGAGGTTAAATAAGGTCAGTACCATACATTCAATCACTTCATTGTGAACACGGTAACATGGTCAAAGGAGTCTCTGGAATACCATGTGGTCACCATGGCAACGTGCTGTTTCTCCTAACATCCCAACCCGCTGATGGAGCCGATGCGGTCCATCTTCATCCCGAAGCATCCTCTACTTCCCACCATGGACTTGCGGCTCCGCCTCCTTATTTTGGCCTGCCGCTGCAGGAAGTCGTGGAAAAACCGAGGCACCGATTCCTGCCCACCGACCGACCTGCTGGAGTCACTGTGGCTCGGGACTGGTTGTCCAGCCGAGCCCTCTGTGATGTCATCAGGTGTGGGTGGAGCCAAGATGAGAGAAGCGAGGCGGGAGCCGAACAGATGGCGCAAGACCTGAAGAGATGGAGCTGGTTGGTTAGTTAGAGTAAACACTGACTACCCTCATTAATTCAATTCAATTCAACTTTATTTATATAGCGTCAAATCACGGCAATGCCATCTCAAGACGCTTTACAGACAGAGGGGAAAACATAATGAAGGCCAATTCATAACAGCCTATATAAGGAAACCAACAGATTGAGTTGAGTCCAACTCAATCTCCCATCCTGAGCAAGCACACTGGCGACAGTGGGAAGGAAAAAACTCCCTTTTAACAGGAAGGAAACCTCCGGCAGAACCCGGCTCAGGACAGGCAGCCATCTGCCTCTGCTGTGTGGGGGGAAGAGGACAGAAAGACAACAGACAACAGGAACTGCTACTCCCGACCAGGGAGACCTGCTGAGACAGGAGACATACATGCTAATGATGCAACACTGTTAGGGGGGAGGGGGGGATAAAAGAGAGAGATAAAGAGAAAGAAGCTCAGTGTATCAGTAAATGTCCCTCAGCAGTCTAAACCTATAGCAGCATAACTAAGGGATGCTAACCATCCCTAGCTGTAGGACTTATCAAAAAGATAAGTCTTCAGCCTAGTCTTAAAGGTGGGGAGGGTGTCTGCTTCCCTAACACTAACTGGGAGCTTATTCCATAAGAGAGGGGCCTGATAACCAAAGGCTCTGCCTCCTGCTCGGCTCTTTGAGACTCTAGGAACCACAAGTAAGCCTGCAGTCTGCGAACGAAGTACTCTACTTGGTATATAAGGAACAATGAGGTCTTTGATATATAGTGGTGCCTGGTTGTGGAGGGCTTTATATGTAAGGAGAAGGATTTTAAATTCTATTCTAGATTCAACAAGCAGCCAATGAAGAGAGGCTAAAACTGGAGAAATATTATCTCTCCTGCTGGTTCTGGTCAGGACTCTGGCTGCAGAATTCTGGATCAGCTGAAGGCTTTTCAGGGCATATTTAGGACAGCCCAGTAATAGAGAGTTACAGTAATCTAGTCTCGAAGTAACAAAAGCGTGAACCAGTTTTTCTGCATCACTCCGAGACAGAATGTCCCTAATTTTGGCTATATTACGTAAATGAAAGAAGGCTGTTTTAGTAACCTGCTTAATATGTGGGCCAAAGGACAGGTCAGGGTCAAATATTACTCCAAGGTTTCTCACTGTAGCACTAGAAGCTAAAGTAATGCCATCCAGGTTCATTACAAAACCGGAAAATTTAGCTCTGAGTTTTTCAGATCCAATGAGAATTACTTCAGTCTTATCTGAGTTTAAGAGGAGAAAATTTCTAGACATCCAAGTCTTTATGTCTATGAGACAATTTTGTAGCCTATTGGGCTGATTTTGTTTCATCTGGTTTAAAGGATAAGTATAGTTGAGTATCATCTGCATAACAATGAAAGTTTATTCCATGCTGTCTAATAATTTTGCCTAAAGGGAGCATATATAGCGTGAAGAGTATTGGTCCAAGTACAGAACCTTGAGGAACTCCATGACTTACTGTAGTTTGGGAGGAGGACTTGTCATTTACATGAACAAACTGAAGTCTATCAGATAAATATGATTTAAACCAGCTTAACGCTGTACCTGTAATTCCAATCACCTGTTCTAGTCTTTGTAACAGAATGTTATGATCGACTGTATCAAATGCAGCACTAAGATCAAGCAAGATAAGTACAGACACAAGTCCATTACTCTGACTCATTAATCTGATTACTGTTATTAATTTCATAAGTCTCATGACTGTGACTGTCATTAATCTGATTAGTTTCAGTATTCTGATTAGACTAGTTAATCTGAATAATTTAATTTAGATATGGAATTTAATATATCTGATAAATTTTAATTAATCTGATTATTATGTTTAATCTTAATATGATGGAAGATCATTCCTGCCAGCAGCCATCAGACTCAGGAACAAGACCTCCTCAAATTAATTATTATATACTACAATATTGAATTTCCGTTTGGGGATTAATAAAGTATTTTTCTTTCTTTTTTTTCCTTTCATTTCATTTCATTATGATTGATTTAATCCTTTTGACTTATTACGATTGATCAGATTATTTTTAACTAGGCCTTCTGATTGTTTGAGCCAAGGCAAAAAGGAGAAGATGCATTTTCTTTTTCTTTGTACAGTAACAGTAAGCATCCATTGTGTTTGACAAATCCAAATGACTCAGTTAACAGTAATTAATATATTAATCACATTGAAATGGTCCTCTGAGACAGACTGGCAACCTGTCCAGGTGAACCATTCCTTTTTACCTGCTCATTGCTGGGATCACCAACCCTGAATTGGAAACTGTGAAGAAGATGAATGGAGGGAGCTCATTCTTGGTACTATGGGTCCAAACACAATGGCTTATGAAGGTTTATCTCTACGAATATTCAAGACAATCTGTTATAGTCACTGAAAAAAGATGTCCTAATAATTGTCTGTTCAAAGGGTAATCTGATTACTCTAATGAATCTGATTGTTTTTTATTGATCTGATGATTTGTCATTAATCTAATTTATTTAAAGATTATGATTAGACAGATTAATCTGACAAAGTTGTATTTTTATGTTATCTTATTTATTTATTTTGCATAATAATGACTGGTACTGTGATGGACCAGGTGTACCTGCCTCTCACCAAATAATTTCTGGGATAGACTCCAGCTTCCCGTAACCCTTCACTGGACTCAGCAGGAAAGAAAATGAATGAATCCACTGACCTGCATGTCATCTCGTTGACGAGGTGAGGGTTTGGTCTCCATGGCAACGGGGAAGAAGAAAAGGATGAAACAGTAGGACCAAAAGGTAGCCATCTTCAAGAATCAGAAAGTTTGTTTGGCAGGTTTTGGCTTCAGGGACACAAGGAGACACATGAAAGCAGCTTAAAATACAATCTTTGATTAAGAGACAGAAGAACGTAAAAAATGACATCACTATTGTAACAGCTCTCATTGCCTGCAGCTCCTCCTGCTGGTTGAAGGACAGAACTATTGCTTGTCAATTAAACTTTCAGAGACAGAGTGAAACCACGTGATCTCCATCATGGAAACATGGAACACAACATGAACACATGGAACATGGTGAACATGAAAAACAACATGAAACATGAAGAACATGAAAAAAAACATGGAAAACGGTGAACACGAAAACATGGAAAACGGTGAACATGAAAACATGGAAAACGGTGAACATGAAAACATGGAAAACAACATGAAAACATGGAAAACAACATGAAAACATGGAAAACAACATGAAAACATGGAACATGGTGAAAAACAAAACATGGAAAACAACAAGAACACATGGAACATGGTGAAAAACAAAACATGGAAAACAACAAGAACACATGGAACATGGTGAAAAACAAAACATGGAAAACAACAAGAACACATGGAACATGGTGAAAAACAAAACATGGAAAACAACAAGAACACATGGAACATGGTGAAAAACAAAACATGAAAAACAACAAGAACACATGGAACATGGTGAAAAACAAAACATGGAAAACAACAAGAACACATGGAACATGGTGTACCACATGGAACATGGTGTACAACATGGAACATGGTGAACAACACGGAACATGGTGAACAACATGGAACACAACATGAAAACATGGAACATGGAAAACAAGGAACATGGTGAACAACATGAAACATGGTGAACAACATGAAACATGGTGAACATCATGGAACATGGTGAACAACATGAAAACATGGAACATGGTGAACATGAAACATAAAAACATGGAACATGGTGAACAACATGAAAACATGGAACATGGAAAACAACATGAAAAACATGGAATATTGTGAACAACATGGAACATGGTGAACAACATGATAACATGGAAAACTACATGAAAACAAGGAACATGGTGAACAACATGAAACATGGTGAACAACATGAAAACATGGAACATGTTGAACAACATGAAAACATGGAAAACAACATGAAAACATGGAACATGTTGAACAACATGAAAACATGGAAAACAACATGAAAACATGGAACATGGAAAACAACATGAAAACATGGAGCATGGTGAACAACATGAAAACATAGAAAACAACATGAAAACATGGAACATGGTGAACAACATGGAACATGGAAAACAACATGAAAACATGGAACATGGTGAACAACATGAAAACATGGAACATGGTGAACAACATGGAACATGGAAAACAACATGAAAACATGGAACATGGTGAACAACATAAAAACATGGAACATTGTGAACAACATGGAACATGGAAAACAACATGAAAACATGGAACATGGTGAACAACATAAAAACATGGAAAAAAACATGAAAACATGGAGCATGGTGAACAACATGAAAACATGGAACATGGTGAACAGCATGTAAACATGGAACATGGTGAACAACAGGGAACATGGAACATGGTGAAAAACATGAAAACATGGAAAACAACATGAAAACATGGAACATGGTGAACAGCATGTAAACATGGAACATGGTGAACAACAGGGAACATGGAACATGGTGAAAAACATGAAAACATGGTGAACAACATGAAAACATGGAACATTGAACATGGTGAACAACATAAAAAATGGAAAACAACATGAAAACATGTAACATGGTGAACAACATAAAAACATGGAAAACAACATGAAAACATGGAACATGGAAAACAACATGAAAACATGGAACATTGTGAACAACATGAAAACATGGAACATGGTGAACAACTTGAAAACATGGAACATTGAACATGGTGAACAACATAAAAAAATGGAAAACAACATGAAAACATGGAACATGGTGAACAACATGAAAACATGGAACACGGTGAACAACATTAAAACATGGAAAACAACATGAAAACATGGAACATGGAAAACAACATGAAAACATGGAACATGGTGAACAACATAAAAAAATGGAAAACAACATGAAAACATGGAACATGGTGAACAACATGAAAACATGGAAAACAACATGAAAACATGGAACATGGTGAACAGCATGTAAACATGGAACATGGTGAACAACTTGAAAACATGGAACATTGAACATGGTGAACAACTTGAAAACATGGAACATTGAACATGGTGAACAACTTGAAAACATGGAACATTGAACATGGTGAACAACATAAAAAAATGGAAAACAACATGAAAACATGGAACATGGTGAACAGCATGTAAACATGAAACATGGTGAACAACTTGAAAACATGGTGAACAACATGAAAACATGGAACATGGTGAACAACATGAAAACATGGAACATGGTGAACAACATGAAAACATGGAACATGGTGAAAAACATGAAAACATGGAAAACAACATGAAAACATGGAACATGGTGAACAGCATGTAAACATGGAACATGGTGAACAACTTGAAAACATGGAACATTGAACATGGTGAACAACTTGAAAACATGGAACATTGAACATGGTGAACAACTTGAAAACATGGAACATGGTGAACATGGTGAACAACATAAAAAAATGGAAAACAACATGAAAACATGGAACATGGTGAACAACATGAAAACATGGAACATGGTGAACAACATGATAACATGGAACATGGTGAACAACATGAAAACGTGTAACATGGTGAACAACATGAAAACATGGAAAACAACATGAAAACATGGAACATGGTGAACAACATGATAACATGGAACATGGTGAACAACATGATAACATGGAACATGGTGAACAACATGAAAACGTGTAACATGGTGAACAACATGAAAACATGGAACATGGTGAACAACATGTAACATGGTGAACAACATGAAAACATGGAACATGGTGAACAACATGGAACATGGTGAACAACAGGGAACACGGAAAACAACATGAAAACATTGAACATGGTGAACAACATGAAAACAGAACATGAAAACAAACAGATCAAATGGATGACACAGATCAAAGAGCTCAAATGGATCAAAAATATCGAACATATCAAATGGATCACATTAATCAAACAGATTACAAAGATCAAATGGATCAAACAGAGAAAAAAGATCAAACAGATCACATGGATCAAACCGATTAAACAGATCAAAGGCATCAAACGGATCAGACAAATGAAATAGATCACATGGATCAAAGAGATCAAATGGATCAAACAGATCAAGGACAGAACTATTGCTTGTCAATTAAACTTTCAGAGACAGAGTGAAACCACGTGATCTCCATCATGGAAACATGGAACACAACATGAACACATGGAACATGGTGAACATGAAAAACAACATGAAACATGAAGAACATGAAAAAAAACATGGAAAACGGTGAACATGAAAACATGGAAAACGGTGAACATGAAAACATGGAAAACAACATGAAAACATGGAAAACAACATGAAAACATGGAAAACAACATGAAAACATGGAACATGGTGAAAAACAAAACATGGAAAACAACAAGAACACATGGAACATGGTGAAAAACAAAACATGGAAAACAACAAGAACACATGGAACATGGTGAAAAACAAAACATGGAAAACAACAAGAACACATGGAACATGGTGAAAAACAAAACATGGAAAACAACAAGAACACATGGAACATGGTGAAAAACAAAACATGGAAAACAACAAGAACACATGGAACATGGTGAAAAACAAAACATGGAAAACAACAAGAACACATGGAACATGGTGTACCACATGGAACATGGTGTACCACATGGAACATGGTGAACAACACGGAACATGGTGAACAACATGGAACACAACATGAAAACATGGAACATGGAAAACAAGGAACATGGTGAACAACATGAAACATGGTGAACAACATGAAACATGGTGAACAACATGAAACATGGTGAACATCATGGAACATGGTGAACAACATGAAAACATGGAACATGGTGAACATGAAACATAAAAACATGGAACATGGTGAACAACATGAAAACATGGAACATGGAAAACAACATGAAAAACATGGAATATTGTGAACAACATGGAACATGGTGAACAACATGATAACATGGAAAACAACATGAAAACAAGGAACATGGTGAACAACATGAAACATGGTGAACAACATGAAAACATGGAACATGTTGAACAACATGAAAACAAGGAACATGGAAAACAACATGAAAACATGGAACATGGTGAACAACATGAAAACATGGAACATGTTGAACAACATGAAAACATGGAAAACAACATGAAAACATGGAACATGTTGAACAACATGAAAACATGGAAAACAACATGAAAACATGGAACATGGAAAACAACATGAAAACATGGAGCATGGTGAACAACATGAAAACATGGAACATGGTGAACAACATGAAAACGTGTAACATGGTGAACAACATGAAAACATGGAACATGGTGAACAACATGTAACATGGTGAACAACATGAAAACATGGAACATGGTGAACAACATGGAACATGGAAAACAACATGAAAACATGGAACATGGTGAACAACATGAAAACATGGAACATGGTGAACAACATGGAACATGGAAAACAACATGAAAACATGGAACATGGTGAACAACATAAAAACATGGAACATTGTGAACAACATGGAACATGGAAAACAACATGAAAACATGGAACATGGTGAACAACATAAAAACATGGAAAAAAACATGAAAACATGGAGCATGGTGAACAACATGAAAACATGGAACATGGTGAACAGCATGTAAACATGGAACATGGTGAACAACAGGGAACATGGAACATGGTGAAAAACATGAAAACATGGAAAACAACATGAAAACATGGAACATGGTGAACAGCATGAAAACATGGAACATGGTGAAAAACATGAAAACATGGAAAACAACATGAAAACATGGAACATGGTGAACAGCATGAAAACATGGAACATGGTGAACAACAGGGAACATGGAACATGGTGAAAAACATGAAAACATGGAACATGGTGAACAGCATGAAAACATGGAACATGGTGAACAACATGAAAACATGGAACATTGAACATGGTGAACAACATAAAAAATGGAAAACAACATGAAAACATGTAACATGGTGAACAACATAAAAACATGGAAAACAACATGAAAACATGGAACATGGAAAACAACATGAAAACATGGAACATTGTGAACAACATGAAAACATGGAACATGGTGAACAACTTGAAAACATGGAACATTGAACATGGTGAACAACTTGAAAACATGGAACATTGAACATGGTGAACAACATAAAAAAATGGAAAACAACATGAAAACATGGAACATGGTGAACAACATGAAAACATGGAACACGGTGAACAACATTAAAACATGGAAAACAACATGAAAACATGGAACATGGAAAACAACATGAAAACATGGAACATGGTGAAGAACATAAAAAAATGGAAAACAACATGAAAACATGGAACATGGTGAACAACATGAAAACATGGAAAACAACATGAAAACATGGAACATGGTGAACAGCATGTAAACATGGAACATGGTGAACAACTTGAAAACATGGAACATTGAACATGGTGAACAACTTGAAAACATGGAACATTGAACATGGTGAACAACATAAAAAAATGGAAAACAACATGAAAACATGGAACATGGTGAACAACATGAAAACATGGAACATGGTGAACAGCATGTAAACATGAAACATGGTGAACAACTTGAAAACATGGTGAACAACATGAAAACACGGAACATGGTGAACAACATGAAAACATGGAACATGGTGAAAAACATGAAAACATGGAAAACAACATGAAAACATGGAACATGGTGAACAGCATGTAAACATGGAACATGGTGAACAACTTGAAAACATGGAACATTGAACATGGTGAACAACTTGAAAACATGGAACATTGAACATGGTGAACAACTTGAAAACATGGAACATGGTGAACATGGTGAACAACATAAAAAAATGGAAAACAACATGAAAACATGGAACATGGTGAACAACATGAAAACATGAAACATGGTGAACAACATGATAACATGGAACATGGTGAACAACATGAAAACGTGTAACATGGTGAACAACATGAAAACATGGAACATGGTGAACAACATGTAACATGGTGAACAACATGAAAACATGGAACATGGTGAACAGCATAATAACATGTAACATGGTGAACAACATGAAAACATGGAACATGGTGAACAACATGGAACATGGTGAACAACAGGGAACACGGAAAACAACATGAAAACATTGAACATGGTGAACAACATGAAAACAGAACATGAAAACAAACAGATCAAATGGATGACACAGATCAAAGAGCTCAAATGGATCAAAAATATCGAACATATCAAATGGATCACATTAATCAAACAGATTACAAAGATCAAATGGATCAAACAGAGAAAAAAGATCAAACAGATCACATGGATCAAACCGATTAAACAGATCAAAGGCATCAAACGGATCAGACAAATGAAATAGATCACATGGATCAAAGAGATCAAATGGATCAAACAGATCAAACGGATCAACAGATCAAACGGATCAAATAGATCAAACAGTGGGACTTACTGACTGGAAACTTCCAGCAATCAGACTTCAAGAGAAAATATACAAACTGCAGAAGATTCAGCTGCTGGTCGACGAGTCCGTCTTGTCTCCTGTGCGGATGCGTCGTGTCTACGTTACAACGGCAGAGCCACGCTTTTATACCACGCCGAGCTTTGATGTCAAACGTGCTTTCTGGAGTTGCTCCCGGCAACGCTGCCTCACAGACACACACACACACACACACACACACACACGGAGAGATAATAATGGTGACAACACTGAATGGAAAAGTTAAAAGTTCTCCGCCACGTCCTGGAGAACGTTCCAGGGACTTTGAAGCGGTTTTATGAAGTTCTGCTATGATTGAACAGAACCCTTCAGCTCCAGATCCCAACTCAATCATTGATCACTGAAAATGTTCCAGGTCCTTGAGGAAGTTTCCAGACTCCATGACCCTTCAGAGTTTCCACATCTCTGACACAGAAGGTCTTGATATTCCAGAAAGACTTTCCAGGAGTCCTGGAGGAAGATCCAGGATGAAGTCTTGTTGAGACACATGAAGTAAAATGAAAAATACTTTATTAATCCCCAAAGGGAAATATTGTAGTATATAATAATAATAACTAGAGGAGGTCTTGTTCTGGAGGCTGATGGCTGCTGGCAGGAATGATCTTCTGTATCTTTCAGTCTTGCATCGGACCTGAAGAAGCCTCTCACTGAACACACTTTGTTGTTTCATCACTGTGTTGTGGAGAGGGTGTGAAGAATCTTCCATCATCTTCATCAGCTTGTGCAGCATTCTTCTTTGGACAATCAGCTCCAGATCTAATCTACTTGAGAGCACAAGTCAGAGCTACTACAGTTTGCTGCCAACAGACTGCGTAATCTAGATGGTTCAGACATCATCTGCCTCTTCCTCTTTAGGAAGTCAGAGCCCAGAATTCTGCCTGGAACTTGCATACATCTTCATCTTCTCCTGACCTTTGACCTGTCTGTAAATCGTCACCGCGGAGATAGGTTGTTGTTGGCAACCATTTCTTCGGGAAGTGGGTGGGGCTACAGAGGTTCACATGCTCTACATGATAGGTGTGTGTGTGTGTGTTGGTTTAATCACCCCCCATCAGCTTTGTCCTGGTCAGACAAACTCCGCCCCTCATTCAGTTGACCAACGTCATCAAATGCACGTAAAATATTCATACACACACACACACACACACACACACACACACACACACACACACATGCGCTGGACAATAGGTCATTAATCTGATTACAGACAAAGACCTTGTTGATCATGGCAACTCGTGTGTGTCTGATTGCACCATTAAAACATCCAAGGATGTCTTGAACGTCCTGGAACAGGAACCAAAAGTCAACACAGGAAGGAAAGTCTTAGAGTGCTCGAGTCCTTCAGCGGAGGGACATGAGCCATGTCCTCACGAAGCTGGTCAAACAGCTGCAGGGTGTGTCTTCAGGATTACAGGTGGTCCTTGAAAGTTTTCCAGGATCTATGAGGGAGGAGGGGGTGGGGGTGGGGGGTGGGGGGGGGGGGGGGTGTAACAAAGGTCACAGACTCCGCTGAAGAGATATATAAACAAGAGAAACATTCGTATCCAAGGAAACCATGAACAAGGTTTGAAGATGAAAGCAGGAAAAACTCACGCATACCACCTTCCTCCACCTCCTCATCCTCATGTCTTGTGACCTCGATCTTTCGACAGGTGTGATTAATTCCAGATAAATTCTGGACATCACAGCTTTAGTCAGATTTCCTCACGACTGTTGCTCGTCGCCAGGCAACAGGCAGCCAACAGCTCAAACTCTCCAACCAATCAGCATTGACGTCACACCAGCACGCACGTGTGTTCGGCTCAAGTGTTACCCTCCGTTAAAGACATTCTGTCTGCGTGATGTGTTCAGGTACTGTCAGGAAACTGAACTCTGACTCCAGTCGGGACGTTCTGTCTGCGTGATGTGTTCAGGTACCTTCAGGAAACTGAACTCTGACTCCAGTCGGGACGTTCTGTCTGCGTGATGTGTTCAGGTACCTTCAGGAAACTGAACTCTGACTCCAGTCGGGACGTTCTGTCTGGGTGATGTGTTCAGGTACTGTCAGGAAACTGAAATCTGACTCCAGTCGGGACGTTCTGTCTGCGTGATGTGTTCAGGTACTGTCAGGAAACTGAAATCTGACTCCAGTCGGGACGTTCTGTCTGCGTGATGTGTTCAGGTACTGTCAGGAAACTGAAATCTGACTCCAGTCGGGACGTTCTGTCTGCGTGATGTGTTCAGGTACTGTCAGGAAACTGAAATCTGACTCCAGTCGGGACGTTCTGTCTGCGGGATGTGTTCAGGTACCTTCAGGAAACTGAACTCTGACTCCAGTCGGGACGTTCTGTCTGCGTGATGTGTTCAGGTACTGTCAGGAAACTGAACTCTGACTCCAGTCGGGACGTTCTGTCTGCGTGATGTGTTCAGGTACTGTCAGGAAAGTGAAATCTGACTCCAGTCGGGACGTTCTGTCTGCGTGATGTGTTCAGGTACTGTCAGGAAACTGAAATCTGAACTCTGACTCCAGTCGGGACATTCTGTCTGCGTGATGTGTTCAGGTACTGTCAGGAAACTGAAATCTGACTCCAGTCGGGATGTTCTGTCTGTGTGATGTGTTCAGGTACCTTCAGGAAAGTGAAATCTGACTCCAGTTGGGACGTTCTGTCTGCGTGATGTGTTCAGGTACTGTCAGGAAGCTGAAATCTGACTCCAGTCGGGACGTTCTGTCTGCGTGATGTGTTCAGGTACTGTCAGGAAACTGAAATCTGACTCCAGTCGGGACGTTCTGTCTGCGTGATGTGTTCAGGTACTGTCAGGAAACTGAAATCTGACTCCAGTCGGGACGTTCTGTCGGCATGATGTGTTCAGGTACTGTCAGGAAACTGAAATCTGACTCCAGTCGGGATGTTCTGTCGGCATGATGTGTTCAGGTTCTGTCAGGAAACTCAGTACATTATGAATAATTAGTCAGACTGCTTTTCTTTGTTACTGTTTATTCACTTTAATAGAAAACAGTCATGGAAATAAATCTGGGAGGGAGAGGTCAAAGCAGCCCATGCCCTCTCACCCCGACTTCGAGGGGGAGGAGCTACAGAAGCGTCAGTCAGTTGCCATTGCAACAGAGTGGAGCAGAGCTTTAGTTGACCTTGGGGTGGCGGTAGTCCTTCCCAGCGAACTTGGCCTTGTCTCCGAGCTCCTCCTCGATCCTGAAAGAAAATGACTTCAGCTGGGATCTTACTCTGAAAATCACAGACTTTTACTCTGAAACAAGCAGGAAGTTCTCACCTCATCAGCTGGTTGTATTTGGCAAGACGCTCTGACCTGCAGGGGGCGCCGGTCTTGATCTGACAGAGACAAAGATGAGGTGAAGACTCCAGTCTCCACAACGTCTGGTCTACGCCTCCAGCCACTAACCCCGCCTCCCCCCTCTGTCTCCACCTACCTGTCCGGTGCAGAGTCCAACCACCAGGTCAGAGATGAAGGTGTCCTCCGTCTCTCCAGAACGATGGCTGACCATCACACCCCATCCACTGTTCTGAGCCAGCTTACACCTGAGACATACCAAGAGACAAATATCAGACAGGTGTAGCCAGGTGTAGACAGATGTAGCCAGGTGTAGACAAATGTAGCCAGGTGTGGGCGGATGTAGCCAGGTGTAGACAGGTGCCTTACGCCTGGATAGACTCGGTGACGGAGCCAATCTGATTGACTTTGAGCAGCAGACAGTTGCAGGCCTTCTTTTCCACCGCCTGCTGGATTCTCTTGGGATTGGTCACTGTCAGGTCATCTCCTACGATCTGATTGGTTGAAACAGACACATGGTTACTGAAAGGAGAAGTATGGCTCCTGACACCTGAATACAGGTGACACTCAAGCTTTGTCCCATTTCAGAACCTGAATTGAAGGCTGACGACCGAAGCCAGACACCGTTTGGGAAAGGAGATGATGGAGGCTGAGTACGAACGTCCACCATGTTCTCTACACAGCATCATATAGTGCTCACGCCATTTTCTAGAAGTGTCTTAATGTCCAGAGAGAAGAAAGTAGTGCACTCAAAATGACCCCCAATGCATCAATGGTCAGGAGCGGGATCAGAATACACCACAATACACTGCAGCAGGAGCTCAAAGTGACACGAACGTCAAAACAGGTTAAAAAAAAAAACAAACAAAAAAAAAAAACACTTATATTTTGTCCTTTTTTATTGAATAGATGTGCAACATAAAATGAATAAAATACGATAAGGATTTTATTTTTCACACAAGTTTGGATTGGATTTGGAACGACGTGTGGTGGTTGCCGTGGTGACAGCCGGTAGTCACGTGATCTGTGACTAGGTAAAAATGGCCAGCTTCGTGTCCAAATTGCCAACAGACTGAGTTTACTATGCGCTGCAGCCCTGTGTAGTAAAATTAGGTGTTTGGGACTAGTGTGGAGATTCAGACACAACTCTAGGGTACGAAAATTAGCCATAGCATACCTTGTTGCCTAGCAACAGCAGATGTTATCTTTAGTGTTCCCAATCTTCTATGAACCACATGAAAATAATATTAAAATGGAGCCAGAATTTTTTATTTTATTTGGTTTTATTTACCTGTAAATTGTAAACATGGAGCAAACGGTCCAGACAAACTCTCCTTGAACTGAGAACACATTGTGTTAAGCTAATGTTGACGTCTGACAATAATGCGGTGAGACCCATGTAATTAACTTTATTGGTTGTTACTTCATACAGCACGAGACTATGCTCGTCTATCTGCTAGCAAATACAACTGAACTTTATTTAATATTTTTACAGCTTTGTTTACCTCAAAGAAATGTCCCAAAATCTGGTGATGAAATGAATGTTAACAAATGCTAACTGGAGCTTGCTGGAGCCAGATATATGCTGCCATCTTACTGCATTCTGGATGCTTGAAGAGTTATAAAATTAGCTAAAGATTCCTCTGTTTAAAGTTGAATTTCCATCACACACACATACACACACATACACACACACACACACACACACACACACACACACACACACACACACACACACACACACACACACACACACACACACACACACACACCTCGGCACTCAACTGCCGTTAAAAAGCAAATGAAATGCGGCTTTGTTGGGTGGATTTGGACGGTAAATGGCGCGCCACTGCAACGCAAGTAGCCAACAGATCTGCACTTTGATGAGCGTAGAAGATTAAACATCGGACACAACGCTTTGCACGATTTACACACACACACACATAAGTTATGAGGAAAGCACACATGGAGACATTTAATGTGCAGATCCAGGTACTGTACACAGCTAGCAGATGCGCAAGCAGCAGGTTACACACAGACACACGCTGTAGTAATATGCAAATAGCCTTAATCTCTGTAGGTTTATGGATACACTGAGGTTTGTCACTTGGAATGTGCGTGGAGCTGGTACAAGAGAAAAGACACTAAAAATTTTAATCGGCTGCATGAAATGAATTCAGACATTGTTCTCTTACAGGAGACTCATTCATCTAATTCAACAATAAATTTTTCAACGGACCAGTTTCCACATGTTTACTCAGCTTGCTATAATTCCAGACAAAGAGGAGTAGCCACTCTTATTAATAAAAAGTTAAATTTTGATATTGATCAAACAATCACAGATCCAGAAGGTAGATTTTTAATAGTTACATTATCTATTCAAAATAGTAAGGCAACTACTGCAAATGTTTATGGCCCAAATGTAGATGACTAATTTTTTCACTCTATGATCACTTAGATTACACAATCATTGTAGCAGGGGACTTAAATGTTATTCTTGACAAATACAGTTCATCAGGGAAGTATCGAGGTTGGAAATCAGCTGAAACGATTAAACAGTACATGAAGGATTTTGGTCTTTGCGATGCATGGCGTTCTCATCACCCGACACTGAGAGAATACACTTTCTTCTCTTCAGCTCACCATACCTATTCTAGACTAGACTACTTCCTAATCAGCAGTTCACTCGCGAGTGACATATCAGAGATAAAGATCCATCCCATAATCATCAGTGATCATGCACCTGTATCATTAACCCTTAGAAGTAAGAATTTGTACGATACTGCGATGCCACTGCGACGTAAGTAGCCAACGAATCCGCACTTCGATGAGCGTATACCCTGAACCGGCACACAGCTTCAGACCTTTCCTGTCCCTACTTGTCTCACCTGAATATCTACAGAAGCTGTGAACTTGGACCAATGCTCCCAATCGTCCTGGTCAAATGGATCCTCAATGGACTGGACTAGAGACAGGGACAGAGACAGGGATATTAAGACATGGTGCTGCCCCCCCTACAGGTCGAGGAATGCTCCAACATGTGCAGTTGCTGAGCGGAGGAGTGTGAGGGATGCTGTTACCAGGGTAACCCTTGATGAAGCTGCGGTACAGATCTCCCAGCTTCTCTCCACTGATATGTCTGGATGGGTCGTCAGGGGACTTAAAGTCCAGGTCGTACTTTCCACTGCGGAAGAACTCAGAGGCAGCCACATCCATTCCAATGATGATCTTGTCGGGATAACCAGCCTTCTCAATGGCGGTCTTCAGGAGCTCCAGAGCTGCAGAAGAACGAACAATGAGGACGTTGAGGACGTTGAGGACAATGAGGACGAAGACAGACTGTAAAAACACAAACCGCCAGGCAGAGCTCACCCTCATTATTCTCAAGGATGTTGGGGGCAAAGCCGCCCTCATCGCCCACGTTGGTGGCATCCTTGCCATACTTGGCCTTGATGACGTTCTTCAGGTTATGGTACACCTGAAAACACACAAAGTTAGTGTGGAAAATCGATGTGGATGACCTGGGAGACTCTGCAGTAGAAAGCGGCTCCCACCTCAGCTCCGATCCTCATGGCCTCGTGGAAGCTGGAGGCTCCAACGGGCAGAATCATGAACTCCTGCATGGCGAGCTTGTTTCCAGCATGACTTCCACCATTGATCACGTTAAAGGCCTGAAAACCCAGAATGTTAATGCAACCAGCTCCTTTTCATATATGGAGCAGCTGCTGAGCAGAGACACTGACTGCTAGCCATGCTGCGGTTAGCAGTTACAAGTACTCCCATGTGTTCCTGGATCAGACACTCAGAGCCATAGGTGTCACCAGAACTGCTGCCAGTATGACCAGTTCACACAGGAGTAAACCGTCCAGTACAGAAAGATGTGGAGACAAAACGGTAACATGGACAGAAGACCAGATCACTAAAACTCATCTGTAAAGTCAAATACAGCACCAGCTAGTATTGGTGCAGTTAGCTAACCCTAGCTAACTAAGTTAGCAAAAGTTAGTTCCGAAAAGCTTCAGCAAGCTTCAGAAAGCTTCAGTAAGTTTCAATGTGCTTCAGTTAGCTAAAGTTAATTCCTCTTTAATCTTCACCTGGCTTCAACTAGCTTTAGTTCGCTCCAGCTAGCTCTGAACTGTCTCTGAAAACACTTATTATTATTGTTTAGACTCTTTAAAAAGGCAGAAATGGTTTGTCCACATGTTACAGACTGATTTGAGTTATGGAGCTTATAAGGAAAACTGTTAAACATTAAAATCGGTATTTTAGTCCACTGCTTGTGATCAATCATTTATTTAATGGAATATTTGTCGTTTCCTGATTGTGAGGATGTCCTGCTCCTTCACCTGAAGAAACTGAAGGACCTACCACCAAACTATTAGTCTTCGTTTGGTAGTTGCTTTCTTGATGCCGAAAGGCACATTAAACCACGTTTTAGATCTAGTGAGTCTGCCCCAGCCTCCTACACAAACCCCTCCCACTCAAACCAAGCCCCGCCTATTCAAACAATGCCCAACCACTCACGGGGACAGGAAGAATGACGTGCTTGTGTCCAGCAAGGTCGGCGATGTGGCGGTAGAGAGGAACCCCTTTCTCTGCTGCTCCGGCCTTACAGACGGCCAGCGACACACCCAGGATGGCGTTAGCTCCAAACTTAGCTGTAGACACACAGATGGACAGGTGAAACAGATGGAAAGGCGAGATAGGTGGACAGGGACAGAGACATGGTCTTACACTTGTTCTCAGTGCCGTCCAACTCCAGCATGAACTTGTCGATCTTCTCCTGCTCGACTACGCTGAGATTCTGGACAGATGGACAGCAGGAAGGCAGGGGCGGACATATAGGAGGATACGAAGGGGGAAAGACAGGAAATATGTCAGGTAAACCAGGTAGCATTGGTTGCATTATATGGAGAATTTCACACCAGAACAGTTTAATCTCCTCGCAATGATTATTGAATATTGACCTTCTCAATTAGCTTTGGAGCGATGTCCTTATTAACGTGCTCCACAGCCTTAAGAGTACCTGCACAGAAAGACAGAAGTTAGCGGTCACACTGTAGGTAGCATCAACTAGCTGCCACGCTACACTTTGCAGGTAGCTTCAGCAAGCTGCGCCTTTCCTGCAGTTAGCCTCGGCTAGGTTTGGCTGTGCTGCAGTTAGTCTTAATTAGCTGCGGCTTTTCTGCATGTTAACAGTTAGCCTTAGCAAGGTTTGACTGTGCTGCAGTTAGTCTAAATTAGCTGCGGCTTTCCTGCAGTTAACAGTTAGCCTTAGCAAGGTTTGACAGTGCTGCAGTTAGCAGTTAGCCTCAGCTAGGTTTGGCTGCGCTGCAGTTAGCCTCAGCTAGGTTTGGCTGCGCTGCAGTTAGCAGTTGGCCTCAGCTAGGTTTGGCTGCGCTGCAGTTAGCAGTTAGCCTTAGCAAGGTTTGGCTGTGCTGCAGTTAGCAGTTAGTCTAAATTAGCTGCGGCTTTCCTGCAGTTAACAGTTAGCCTTAGCAAGGTTTGACTGTGCTGCAGTTAGCAGTTAGCCTCAGCTAGGTTTGGCTGCGCTGCAGTTAGCCTCAGCTAGGTTTGGCTGCGCTGCAGTTAGCAGTTGGCCTCAGCTAGGTTTGGCTGTGCTGCAGTTAGCCTCGGCTAGTTTTGGCTGTGCTGCAGTTTGCAGTTAGCCTCGGCTAGTTTTGGCTGTGCTGCAGTTAGCAGTTAGCCTCGGCTAGGTTGGGCTGTGCTGCAGTTAGCAGTTAGCCTCGGCTAGGTTTGGCTGTGCTGCAGTTAGCAGTTAGCCTCGGCTAGGTTGGGCTGCGCTGCAGTTAGCAGTTAGCCTCGGCTAGGTTGGGCTGCGCTGCAGTTAACAGTTAGACTCGGCTAGGTTTGGCTGTGCTGCAGTTAACAGTTAGACTCGGCTAGGTTTGGCTGTGCTGCAGTTAACAGTTAGACTCGGCTAGGTTTGGCTGTGCTGCAGTTAACAGTTAGACTCGGCTAGGTTTGGCTGTGCTGCAGTTAACAGTTAGACTCGGCTAGGTTTGGCTGTGCTGCAGTTAACAGTTAGACTCGGCTAGGTTTGGCTGTGCTGCAGTTAACAGTTAGACTCGGCTAGGTTTGGCTGTGCTGCAGTTAACAGTTAGACTCGGCTAGGTTTGGCTGTGCTGCAGTTAACAGTTAGACTCGGCTAGGTTTGGCTGTGCTGCAGTTAACAGTTAGACTCGGCTAGGTTTGGCTGTGCTGCAGTTAACAGTTAGACTCGGCTAGGTTTGGCTGTGCTGCAGTTAACAGTTAGACTCGGCTAGGTTTGGCTGTGCTGCAGTTAACAGTTAGACTCGGCTAGGTTTGGCTGTGCTGCAGTTAACAGTTAGACTCGGCTAGGTTTGGCTGTGCTGCAGTTAACAGTTAGACTCGGCTAGGTTTGGCTGTGCTGCAGTTAACAGTTAGACTCGGCTAGGTTTGGCTGTGCTGCAGTTAGCAGTTAGCCTCGGCTAGTTTTGGCTGTGCTGCAG